>NC_067139.1:14923256-15105756 GCF_903995435.1 Acomys russatus
GATGCTGCGCTTGCAGTGAGCAGTGCCCGGAAACTCTCCCAACTGACTGATACTGTGATAGTTTGGCTCGTTATTTGGAAACTGGCACCTTGGAACATGTTTAGACATCATGGCTCTCACTGCCGTTGAACCAACAACCGGCTGAGTTCCTTCTGTCCGTCCAGCACTGTGACGGCCGCTGGAGGCTACAGAACCGCTAGTTATGTGTATTATAGCTCTTGCCTAAGGAGGTTCCACTTAAGATGGTTTCATTCCTGATATATTGACTTTATGGTGGTGCCCAATTGATAACTCTTTGGGAGAACCTGCCCTTCTGATCTTTCCTGAGTTAGAGATGGGTAACACTCCTCTCTCAAGGCACTAGATGGCAGCATCGAGCTGCAGCTCCCAGTAACTCAGCACAACCGGGAAGGAAATAGCCCATGATTTCACCGAGTGGCTACTTCCTGGTGCTTGGTAGTAAAATGCACTAAACACACTGGACATTTGATCGATTGATTGATTGTGTGTGTGTGTGCACGCGTGCATGCATATGTGTGAGATGTCACAATCTCAGCCACGTGTGTGGAAATCAGAGTACAACTTGTGTGAGGCCATTCTCTCCTTTCTCCATGTGGGTCATGGGGATTGAACTCAGGTCCGCAGGCTTGCTAGCAAGCACTTTTGCCTGCTGAGCCATCTTGTTGGCCCTTCAATGCATTTTAAATATGCAATATTTCATCTTCACCCCACCATCATGCCAATGGTCATCTGTACATCTGGAAACATATTTCCCTAAAGATATGATGATGAAAAGACTGACTTTGAGAAGTTTTTGGGTGTGGAGACAGCTCCTGCCAACCAGGAGAGCGGAAAGGCTCCTCTGTGAGAACGAAGCTGGGAGACAGGGCTGTCAGGTTGTGCTTTCTGAAGTCTTGAAGGCATAGCAAGACTGTGCACCTGTGCTGGCTTAGACCCTCCCCTTCTTACTACATCTCTGTAATAGTGTTGCACAAGTGCATCATCTTCCGAGGACCCTGGGCGCGATGCCTTTGAGAGTTTCTTTCTCTTTGATTACTGAGCACTTCCCTGGTGTGACTGTCCTTTAGTTTGAATTTCCACCAACTGGTTGGACATTCTGCTTTTCTCCTGATCTGGGTGGTTGTGAACACCGCTGCTATAGACACGTATGTAGATGTTTTTGTAGGGACATGTTTTCATTTCAATCTCGAAGTATTGCTGGGTTGTACGGCAAATACATTTTCCTGGTTTCATTCCGCTGTTGTGATAAAATGTCTTGACCAAAGCAATGAAGAGGAGAAAGGGTTTCTTTTGGCTTATAATTCCAAGCCACAGTCCATTGTGCCAGGGAAAGTCAAGGCAGCGGGTACGTGAATCACATCGTCACATGACATCTACAATCAACAGCAGAGGTAGAATGAATGCACGAATCTTTGCTCTCTGTTCCTGACTACGGGTGGGTGTGGTGTGACTAGCTCCCTTAAGGCTCTGCCTCTGACTTCCCTGCTGTGAGTGCCCGAGCCCTGGGACTGTGAGCTTTCTCCCTTAAGTTGCTCTTGTCAGGGTAGTTTGTCATAGCAACTGGAAACAAAACTAGGTCATGTATGCGTTATAAATAGGAAATTGACCACATGTCTTCCACAGTGGTGTTCCTTTTCCATTGCTCTCCCTTCGCAGAGCTCTGGGTGCGCCACATCCCTGTCAGCATTGGTACCAGCAACATCTTCAATGTTAGCCATTTTAACTTGTTATTCATCATTTTTATTTGAATTTCCTGATGGTCTATAACTGCACCTAGTTCCCATGTTCAGATTCTGTGAAAGTGCCTACCATATTATGGCATATAGCAAATTAATGGTACATGTGTGTATATGCAATATAGGATATATATATATATATATAAAATGGATTTTTGTATAATGTGAATGTGTTACTTACAAAAATTACTATTTAAACACAGCTGCATTTCCCGCAAGGTGCCAGGCACTGTTTCTCTTTCCTGAGAGGGATGTGTGCACAGGAACTATATAGTGCCTCACTTTTCTCCGATTTGAAAAATAGAAGTTTTCTTTTCTTTTTTTTTTTTATTTGGCGTGTGTTACCTCTCATGGGAAAGGTGAGTGATATGGAGACCGCATGACCATCGTGGGCCCACGGTGCTAGGCTTAAGAGCTAATGTGGATACTGTGGGTGCTCACCTTCTCAGAGAGTGCCAGGCTGAGCTCAGCATGAACACACTCACTCCGAGTTATGGTTGAATTCACTCAGTGCCTAAAGGAACTCTGTCCGGGTCTGCAGAGTAGTTAATCCTGCGCCTGACTTCCTGAGTGTCAGAGTCACAGTTGTCACGGGCATATGTGATCAGGTGACCCTCACATTTTGCTCAGTGATTAGTGATTTGAAATTCCCTTGACTTGGCGCCAGGATCCCCTGCAGGCACATTTCCCTTTCATTTTACCAGTAGGAGCTTAGAGTCCTATTTGTTCTAAGTCTCTTCCTTGACTGGGAAATCTGCCGCTGTTATCTGAGGCCGAGAAAATGAACTCACAGCCTCCCAGTGGCTCAGCATCAATTTAATTCACATAAGCAAACAGTTTGAATCCCATGATGTGCCCGGCCTGTGTTAGCCACACCAAAATAGACTCTGCCTTCAAGGACTCTTCTGAGGCCAAACGGCACTCACTGTGAGGATTGTAATCATAGCTCAGGGGTTGGCTGGGCAGCACTGACCTCATTTTACAGGTGAAAGTGGGAGTTCTGGGGAGTAGGAATTTTGCATTTCAACTTAGGGCTGTCTGGCTCTGAAGCCCACCCCTGACACCCAATATCTATGATTGATTTTTGTCATCCCTTAGGTTTTAATCTTTATGCATTCATGCTTTTATTTGAGGTAATAAGGAGGAATTTAAGGCATTTAGACCTTGGGCTAGTAAAAATCTTTAAAGCAGGTGTCAAATAATTATCATCTCTATCTCTCTTAGAATACATTTTAATGAATTGCATCTTAATGTCTTTACATTATAAACCATAGGTTCATCTCAGCAAAGCTAGAAATCAAGCCTATACGAAGTGACCAAGTAGCCTCCTACAGATTTGCATAGCTGTGTGGACTCCTTATTTAATTAAAAAAAATTTTTTTTATGCATATGGGTATTTTGCCTGCATGTGTGCCTGTGCACCACATGCTTGCCTGGTACCTGCAGAGTATGGAAGAAGGCATTGATTTCCTAGGCCTGGAGTTACAGCGGTCATGAGCTGCCCTGTAGGTGCTTTTGCTAGGAATTGAACCCAAGTCTTCCGGAAGAGCAGCCAGTGCTTTTAACTGCTGAGCCATCTCTCCAGCCCTTGAATCTTCTTGACATTGTGAAAACACCTTACAGTCTGCAAAACTCGTGCTCAAGAACCGAGCAATCAATTTTGTTTTTAACTTAAAAAGAAATCTCATGATGATGCTTTGAGTAAGTTCGTTGTTTTGTGTTGGGTCTCATTCATACCTATCCTCGCTGTATGCCACCCACATTTCTTATTGTATATGAACATGTAAGAAAATGAACACGTCTCCTTGAGAGAGAAGTAAGTTTAATGCCTTTCTTGGATATGCATTACTGGGTAATTGTGTTGTTCGTGTGAAAGTGACTTCATATAGTAGCGGGCCCTCAGAAGTGAAGATGGAAACAAACTGTGTAGCTTCCAGAAGAATTCCTTACTCAGACCCTTGTGACCCCAACCCACTTACTACCAGGCTCTCTCTACTCCCACACGTGGTGAAGGTGATGAGACTCAGGAAGGCTACCTGCTCTCCCCTTCACAACCTGCCTCCACTGGGTTGCCTAAGTCCCATGACTGCTTGCCAAAAGAAGACCACCTCCTCTCAGCCTGTCTTCCTTCCTCTGGGACTTGCCTGATCCATCCTGCTTCCTACTAGAAACTCTCCAACCAGCATACATGCTGCAGAGACCCAAGTAGGCTACCAGCTTTTCCTCTCCCAGCCTCCTCATTTGCTTGTGAGGAAATGCTACTTCCTCTAGGCTCAGCTCCTTCCCTTTAGGACTTGCCTAGTCCCAGTATGCTACCAGGGACTTTTCTAGCAAGTACATGTGCCACACAGACAGAGGGATTGTCCAGGTTACTACAGGTGACCTGGAGACTCAGAGCCCTTCCAGCTGACAGGCTGGTACCTTCCACCTGCCCCATCATGACTTCAGACACAAGGAAGTTCACACAGCCAGGGGAAATTTGTCCCAAGTTCCAAGTTGAAGGCACGAGACTGTTTCATAATAAAAACTTCTAGTCTGTGTCTTTTTGCTGGGGGGATGGGGGCCATTAACACCCAGAGTTATTATTGAAAACTGTGTATTAACTCCTCTTTTATTTTCTTAGACTTGATTTTTATATATTCAGGTGGTCTCTTGGCTGTGTTTTTCTTTCCCTTAAAAATGAAACATTAACTCCAAGGTCCTCTGTAGAATTGGTTTACTGGTCCTATATTCTTCTAATATGCTTTAGTCTGGAGAGTTTTTCCTCTTCAGTTTTAATGGGTACTTTTGCTGAGTAAAATAGTCTGCATTGACTGATGGCTTTTCAGAACTTGGAATACATTTTCCCATGCCTTTAATGGCTTTAAAGGATTCTGTTTTTAAAAAAATCAGCTGTTATTCTAATAGGTCTGCCTTTATAAGGAACTTGAACCTTCTCCTTTCAGCTTCAGTCTTTCATGTATTCTGATTTCTTCTCCTTTATTTTTCAAATATTCTGTATTTTTAGTAATTTAGGTATGTTGTGAGGGACTTTTTCTACCTTCTTTCTTTCTTTCTTTCTTTCTTTCTTTCTTTCTTTCTTTCTTTCTTTCTGTCCCTGTCTATTTTTATTTCTGTAGGAAAGGGCTCCTTATCTTAATAAGCATCTGCTTCTCTCAGTTTGGGTAATATTCTCTAATTTTCTCAAAATATTCTCTATGGCTTCACCATCTCCTGCTTTTCCTCCTCCTTCCCCCGCCCCTCCTCCTCTGACCACAATTCAAAGATTAGGTCTTCACATGGTCTTCCAAAGTTCTCCCATGTTCTGTTATTTTTTTCCATTTCTCATTGATCTTTACTGAGTGCTATGATTTATCTACATTGTCTTCAGCTTCAGCTCTCTGTGCAATAAGATTTACTCTGTTGGTCAGATTTCTTGCTGTGTTTTTTAATTTGGTTTATCTAATTTTTAATTCCAGTTTGCTTTCTCCAGCAAATCTGTTTCTTTGTTGTATTCAATTTTGGTGTTTTGGATTTCTTTCCATTTTTCATTTAGCTCTTTTCTTTTCTTTCTTTCTTTCTTTTTCTTTTCTTTTTTTTTTTTTTTTGTTGAGGCCTTTGAATATAGTCATAAACATTCTTTTGAATTCTTTTTTTTTAACTTAGATATTTTATTGTCTTTTTGAATATTGGAGGGCACAATTTTAAAAGTGAGATATTTTCATCTAAGTCATGAATGTCATCTAAGTCTTTCTAGAAGACTCCAGCGGATGTAAGGCAGACCTCTCAGGCTACGGGCTGAAATGATGTTGCAACAATACGCCATTATTCATTCTTATCAGACACAGAAAAGTGGGGGGTTTGATGTGTTTCTTCCCCCCCCTTTTTTTAATTAATTTATTCTTGTTACATCTCAATGTTTATCCCATCCCTTGTATCCTCCCATTCCCCCCCCCCCCCCCCCTTTTCCCATTATTCTTCTCCCCTATGACTGTTCCTGAGGGGGATTACGTCCCCTATATATTTCTCATAGGGTATCAAGTCTCTTCTTGACTACTTGCTGTCCTTCCTCTGAGTGCCACCAGGTCTCCCCCTCCAGGGGACATGGTCAAATGTGAGGCACCAGAGTATGTGAGAAAGTCGTATCACATTCTCCACTCAACTGTGGAGAAAGAGCTCTCAGTTCCACCAGCTCTTTTGAATTCTTTATCTGGAGGATCTTCCAGGTTGGTCTCATTAGGGTTCACTGCTGTGGGATTAGTAACTTGGGGGGACATATTGCTTATGTTGCTTTTGTTTCTGGGTTGTGCCTTGCGCTTATGAGGTGGGGGGAAGTTAGTTGTCTCATTCTTTTTGCTCTAATCAGCTTTCCTCTTTCAGTGTGCATGTGCATACTGTTCAGGAAAGAACTAAGTCAAATGGAGGTTGAGGTCTGTTTTCCTTTGTGGAACTTGTGCTGTGGGCCATAGGCTCTAGCTGAGTCTTTGGATAGGCTGCTATTGTCTGCGTCTGAAGACACGACGTCAGGGGCAGCACACCTCCTTGCAGGTCCCTCCTCTGCTGATTTCCCACGTGGCTCTCCAAATCTACTTGGTCTGCGTTGAGTTATCACTGCTCAACCCAATGTTGATCATAGGAGACTTGGAAAGCTGGGAGTATAGTCTGGACACCTGCAGGAGGCATACGGGTTTGTGTGGTCCTTGTATGGTCAGTCTAGGCTCTGTGTTGTGAGCTCTGCTATACGCAAGATGTGGGGAAGTGCTGAACAATCTTCAGGTGGCAAGGGATGTATCCTCGGGTGGGTGGTGCTGCTGGTATGAGACCTGTGGTTCCATGTGGTTCTCAGGTGGTGGTGGGTTTGGATTGGCAGGTGGTCAAGGCTACCGATGAGGTGCACGGTTCCACTAGGTCTTTGGATGGTGGTGGCTTAGCAGTATCACTTGTATGGGTGCAGAGCACAGTTCATTTCTCGGGTGTCAGGGGCTGGGCTCATCCTCCGGGGGGGGCTGGTTTTGGTGCTTGAACTGGGCTCCCCATGAGGTATGCAGCTCTGTGTGGCCCTCAGGTGCCAGGGGGTGGAGCCAGTGGTTGGATTGTACTGCCTGTATGAGGTGTATGGTGTCACATGGTCCTCAGGTGGCTAAGGATGGAGTCTGTGGGTAGGCAATGGCCACATGACACTATTTCTGGGGCCATGAGAACAACTGTATACTCACCCCAGATAAGGAACCAATGACAGACTAGAGTATGAACACCACCAAAGTCCAAGTTGGTGAACGAATGAGTCTTATTGGAGTTACTTACAGGAATATTGGTGAGGGGCTTACTTAAAGACAGGTGCATCACCAAAGCCCACCCCAGCATGGGTGACAGCTCACAAATGCTGGAAACCTGGAACGCACTGCACAATCACCAGACAGCTCAGCAGATTGAGAAGTGTCTGTTCCAGATGGCTCAACTGATCTGAACCTCTTCCATGAAGCTCGGCTGGTCTTTGCTTTTTCCAGGCAGCTTCATGGGTGACTTTTGGTCATATTCTTAGGGAGGAAGGCGCTAGTGAATCTGGTCAATTTTAGGGACTTCCTGAAGCTATTTTGAGTTGTTCACTTACTGTGTGTAAGGAATCTCCCTTCAGGGACGCTTTCTTCTCTTTGGGATATTCTATTGCTTCTTGTAAGCATCCTCTGAGTTAATGTGCTTCTTTTCGACATGGAATGGTTTAAAGTCTGAGGAAATTCTATACAACAGCAGTGCTATCTGCATAAGGTGCCAGCTTCTTGTGAACACTGCTACCTATGTAAGATGGGGACTGGGATCAGAAAGGGCATGGCTCCATGCAGTCTCCAGGAGGATAAAGAAATAATTTAATAAAATGTTTAAAACTTTAATTCATTCTCTCTCTCTCTCCCTCTCCCCCCCCCTCTCTCTCTCTCTCTGTGTGCGCGCGCCTGCGCGTGCGCGCGCACATACACACACACACACGTGTATACAGTTGCCTGCAGAGGACAGAGAAGAGTATTTGATCCCCTGGAGCTAGAATTGCAGACAGCTGTGGGCTTCCCAGTGTGGTTGATGAGAACCAAACTCCGATCCTCTGCAGGAGCAATCAATGTTCTTAATGGGAGCCATCTCTCCAACTTCTTAGTGAGTAGTGAAAACTTGTGTCTACATCTTCTTTTCAGTGCTGGGACTCCACTATGCTTGAACCTCTGAAAATCTTGTATGTCTTGCCACAGTCCTTTTAAGTTGATATGTGTGTCAGTCCTGTTGTATCTGGAAGACACTGCTTCCTTGGAGTCATCTACCACCTCTGACTCTTACAATCTTTCTGTCCCCTCTTCCACATAGATTTCTGAGACTTGAGGAGAAGGATTTGAGGAAGGTATCCCATTTAAGACTTATCACTCAAAAGCTCTCACTCTCTAGTTGTCTCTATGTCAATTCCATCTACTGAAAGAAGCTTCTTTGATGAGGGTTGAACAAGGTATTGATCTATGGGTATATTATGTCGTAAGGAGTCATTTTATTGATACATTCACTTAGCAAGATAACACTAGTAGGTTTTCCTCCTAGGCCTATCCCCTATTTAGTTTCCTGTTCTTGGCACATTAGCAGTGCCAGGCATGGGTGAGCCTTAAATCCATTAAAAATAGTGGTTGATTACTCCCATGACATTTGTACCACTTTTGCACCAGTATATCTTGCAGGCAGGTCACTGCTTTAGGTCATAGGGTTTGTGGCTGAGTGATATTGGTGATTACTTTTCTCTTCCGGGAATGAGCACAGTACTTTCTAGCACCATGAACACTAGTCAGTAGGGATGAAGCTTCTAAGTTGGGCACCAGTTCAATTTCTTCATGTTAGTGACAAAAGTAAGAGGTGTCTTCAGGCACAGGGCCTTACCGTCAGGTGTAGAGAGCAATCAAGAGCCGTAGCCTGTGATGTTTGGGGATGTCTACGGGACATACTTCGGACAATGACTCAATACAATGTAACCTATTTCTAGTACTGTAGATTTTACTCGGTGTCAGAAGAGTAGTTGTGGCATTGTATCCCATTATGTGGTGATTCCATCTACATTCCTTCCATAAACATGCATACTTGAGGAAGCCTCTATACTAGTAGGTTTCCATACGGCTTTTCTGAAGGTATCATTAGAACTACCCATATTTCCTCCTCTACCCTCCTTCAATCCTCCTTCTTAGCTAATCTTCTTATTCGACTTTCTCATCTCTTTATAACACCACACATTTCTTTAAGTTAACACTTAAAGCCATTTGTGTCTCATCTTATGATTTCTGTGTTTAGACCTGTATCCCATTCTTAATTGGGTTGTTTTCTCTTTTATTTTTAAAAATATTTATTTATTTATTTATTTATTTATTTATTTATTTATTTATTTATGTTGATGTTGAGACAGGGTTCTGTGTAGCCTTGGTTGTCCTGGACTCAGTTTGTAGACCAGGCAGGCCTGGAACTCACAACAATCTGCCTACATCTGCCTCTCTGTGTGTGCCACCATGCCTGGCATTGTTTTCTTTCTTTTGATTTAATTTATCTATATATTCACTTTACATCCCAATAGTAGTCTGCTCCTTCCTCTCCTCCCAGTCTACCCTCCCTCACTCTTCCCTCACCTTCTTCCTCTATTCCTCAGAAAAGGGGAGCCCCCCTACCCACCAACCCCAGCTCATCAAGTCACATCAGGACTGAGCACAACTTCCTCCCCTGTGACCTGGTGAGGCAGTCCCACCAGAGGGAAGTGATCAAAAATCAGGTAACCGAGTAACCCTAACCCTAATTCTAACTCTAACTCTAGAGCGAGCCAACCCTGACACTACTAATAACACTCTTCTATGCTCGCAGATAGGAGCCTACCATAGCTGTCCTCTAAGAGGCTACACCCAGCAACAGATCCAAACAGACATGAAGGCTCATAGCCAAACATTGGGTAAAGCATAGGGAGTCTTGGAGAAAAGTGGGGGGAAGGAAAGAAGAACCTGGAGATGACAGGAGCTCCACAAGAAGACCAACTGAGCCAACTAACCAGGGTTCAGGGAGGCTGGCAGAGACTGACGCACCAACCAAGGACCATGAATAGACTAGACCTAGGCCCCCTACAAAGAGGTAGCAGATGGGCAGCTCAGGCTTCAAGTGAGTCCCCTAGTAAGGAGAGTGAGGCCTGTCTCTGACATGGACTCGGTTCTTTGTTTTCTTAATGTCTAGTTCATGAGTTCTTTATACATTTTTTTATATTAGCCTTCTATCTGATGTGTAGTTGATAAAATATTTTCCCATTCTGTGGTCTACCAATTTGTCCAAATGACAGTGTCTTTTGCCATGCAAAAGCTTTTTAGTTTGATGAGGTTCCATTTATTATTGATTTTAGTGACTGTGCTAACAGTGTTCTGTTCAGCTGATGTGGACAATCTGAAGCCGCCCCATATCCACACACCTGGGATTAAAACAAAATCATATTCACAGAACATTTATATGTTTTATAAAAAACCAAACGGCTCACTACAAGACTATTTCTCACTTTGTCTTCTATCAGATTCATAATTTCTAGTCTTTGATCAATATGGAGTTGAGTTTTGTGTACAATAATAAATATGGATCTATTTGCATTCTTCTATATGTAGTCATCCAGTTTGATGAACACCATTTGTTGAAGATGTCTTTTTTCCAATATGCACTTTTGGCTTCTTTGTTAAAACTGAGATGTCCATAGGCATGGGGGACTTCTGTCTGGGTTTTCAATTGGATTCTACTAATCAACATTTCTGTTTTTATGCCACCACCATGCTGTATTTATTACTATAGCTTTGTAGTGTAACGAAATCAGGAATAGTGATACCTCCAGCATTTCTTCTGTTATTCAGGATTGTTTTTAGCTGTTCTGAGTTTTTTATGTTTCCATATGAAACTGAAATTTTTCTTTTTAACTTCCTTGAAAAGTTGTATTGGAACTTTGGTGGAAATTGCATTGAGTCTGTAGATTGCTTTTGGTGCGATGGCCATTTTTACTATGTTAATCCTACAGATCCATGAGCATGGGAGACCTTTCCATTTTTTCATATTTTCTTCAATTTCTTCCTTCAAAGACTTAAAGTTTTTAATCATAGAAATATTAAAAGCTTCAGTAGGGGAAAAAGAAGCAGCCTACAGAATAGGAAAAGGTTTCTACCAACTCAACATCTAATAGAGGGCTGATATTGAAGATAAACCATGAATCCAATAAACTAGATTCAAAAAAAATCTAAATAATCCAGATAGAAATGGGGTGAAGATCTAAACAGAGAATTCTCAATAGAGGAATCTCAAATGGCTGAGAAACCCTTGTAGAAATGTTCAACATGCTTAGCCATCAGGGGAATGCAGATCCAAACCACTTAGAGATTCCATCTTGCACCCATCACATCTTATACATATCACAGGGGCTAAGATCAATGACACAAGTTACAGCTCATGCTGTCAAGTATGTGGAATAAGGGGAACATTCATACATTGCTAGTGGGGATGTAAACTTATAACAGCTGCTGTGGAAATCAATATGGTGGCTTCTTCGAAAGTTGGAAATCGATCTAACTCAAGATCCAGCTAGCACTCTTGGGCTTATATCCAAAGGGTGCTCCATTCTACCACAAGCATGCATGTTCAAACATGTTCATTGCTGCTTTGTTATTAATTGTTCCAAACTGGAAACAATCTAGATATCCTTCGACAGAGACTTGATAAAGAAAATGTGGTACATTTACACAAGAGAGTATTACTCAGCTGTTAAAAAAAAAAACCATGACATCTTGAAATTCACAGGTAGATGGATGGAACTAGGAAAAAAATCATCTCGAGTGAGGTAACCCAGACCCAGAAAAATAAATATGGTATGTCTTCATCTGTATGTGTATATTAGTCATTAAATAAATAATAACCAAGCTGCAAATCCATAGACTGAGATAGGTTAGGTATAAAGGAAGAAACTGGGGATAGGGAGGACACATGGCTCTCCCTGGGAGGGGAAAATCGAATAGATTTTTATGGGCAGACTAGGGGTGGGTGGGAACTTGAATGGAAAGATCAAGTAAGGAGAAGGAGAAGAAACAGGGCTGAGGGGGAGGATGAGAGGAGAGACAACTGAAATTGGGGGGTGTATGAGGGATTTTTATAGGAACCAACTGTAGTGGAAACTTCCTAAAATATATGAAGTTGATCTCAGGGAAGTCTCCTAATAATGGAGGAGATAGAGTCCTAAATAGCCATCTCTTGTCACCAAATGAGACTTCTGGTACTGAGACTGGGTTGCATTCAATTGAGTTGTTGGACAAGGGGGGTCCCATGGAAATCCTCAAACAACCCAAGCTGTTACTCAGACAATAGGCTGCCCTTGGCAAACTGACAGTGGAGCCCAATTACTGAGGACAACATCCATACAACTCAAGCTCGTGCATAAATAGAACCTTTGCCCCTACAGACTAGTGTTTTTGGTGCAGGAAGTTACTCTACAGACAACCAAAAGAGAACTACAAAACCTTCCACCTATAATCTGTCCTGCCTGCAAAAATGCTAGAAAAATGGTGGCACAAAATTTGTGGGAGTGGCCAACCAATGTCTGATTTGACTTAAAGCTTACTCCAGGAGATAGAACCCATGCCAGATATTGCTTGGGTTATCAAGAACCAGAGATTAGAAATGCCAGAGACCTCAAGTAAAACCAAACACTACTTTTTAAAAAATAAAAATATCAATAAAATGACTTCTAATGATACTCTGCTATACTGATCCTTTGCTATTTTATTCAGTCATCATTAGAAAAATTTCCTGCAGCAGACAGAAATAGATACAGGCATCCCCAACCATCCAGAGATTTTACACATACATGCACACACACACACACACACACACACACACACACACACACACACACACACAGAGAGTTCTTGGAACACACAGCTCTATAAGAGATGTTTCCATCAAATCTTCCTCTTCAGAGCTCACAGAACACTGAGGAAGAGGAGGCAGAAAGAGTGTAAGGACACAAAGGATGGAAGGTACCAGAAGAATAAGGCCTTCTGAGTCAACTGAGCAAGAACTCACAGAGACTGAAGCAGCAAGCACAGGGATGACACAGGTCTGCACCAGGGTGGTGTGTGTGTGTGTGTGTGTGTGTGTGTGTGTGTGTGTGTGTGTGTGTGTGTTATAGCTTAGTGCTTTTACAGGATTTTTGAGTGTGTGGGTCTCTGATTCTTGTTTCTGCTCTTAGGGCTCTTTTCCTTTTGTTGGGTAGCCTTGTCCAGCCTCAATGTGATGGTTTTTGTTATATATGTATGTTTATGTATGTACACACACACACACACACACACACACACACACACACACAGTATATATTGGTTTTATCTCTTAGAAGTCTGTTCTTTTCTGAGGAGAGGCAGAAATTGAAGGCGATGGAGATAAGAAGGAATTGAGAGGTGTAGAAGGGGGGAAAACTATAATCAGGGTATATATTTGAGGAAAAAGATCTACTTTCAGTATAAAGGAAAAAAAGACTTCAAATATTATGTTGAATGGGTATAGAGAAACTGGACATTCTTGTCTTGTTCCTGATTTTAGGGTAATAGTGACTTTGTAAAAAGAATTAACAAAGGTTCCTGCAGCTTCAGTTTTGTGTAATAATTTGAGGAGTATTGGTGCCGGTTCTTCTTTGAAGGTTTGGTGGAATTGTGCAATGAATCCACCTGGCCTTCGGCGTTTTTTGGTTATGAGATTTTTAGCTAATGCATTATTCTGTGAGGTCTCATGGGTCTGTTTGAATTACTTACTGCATCTTAATTTAACTCTGGTAGCTTGTGTATATAAAGATATCCATCCATTTCATTTAGGTGTTCCAGTTTGGGGGGAGTATAGATTTTTAAAAGTATATCCTTAATGATTCTCTGAATTTGCTGGGCCTGCTGCAATGTGTATCTGTTCTCTCTAATTTCATTAACTCAGAGCTTCTAACTCCATCTTTTGATTAATTTGGCCAAGAGTTTACCAATATTTTTGGTTTTCTCAAAGAACCAACTCCTAGTTTCATTCATTTGATTTATTTGGTTTTTGTTTGTCTTGGTTTCATTTCTTTCAACTCAGAGTTTGATGATTTCTTTCCATATATTCTTCTTGGATATTCTTTCTTCTTATTATCTGGAGTTTTCAAGTGTGCCATTAAGTTGTTACTATGATATTTTTTCCGGTTCTTGGATATAGGCACTTAGTGCTATGAGCTTGCCTTTTGAGCTGCCTTCATTGTGTCTCATAGGTTTGGCTGGGCATGTTGTGTTCTCATTTTCACTCCCTTCTAAAAAGCTTTTAATTTACTCCTTCATTTTTGTCTTGACCCAGTTTTCATTCAGTAGTCATATTTAGTTGTTCAACTTCCATAAGTTTGTATACTTTCTTCCATTTTTATTGTTGATATCCAGCTTTCATTCATGGTGGTCAAATAGGATGCAGGGCAGTTTTTCAATTTTTAAATATCTGTTGAGACTTGTTTTGTCTTCTGTTGGGGACGGGCTATATGGCCAGTGTTCAGCCATCTTGTCAGAACCTAGGTTCCTATTTCTCCAGAAGTCTGCCATTCACGAGAAACTAGCTGACCTTGTCGTAGGTTGGCAGTTAGACACCTGTTGTGGTTTATTGTGGGGGCTGGTCATTCTAGACCCCCGAGCTACTCCTTTTCCGGTGAGACTACTGATAAGATCAGATTAAAGGCCAGCTGCCTGTGAGCAGCAGTTCTGGGAGCTTTTTCCTGACTAGCCAGATCCTTCACGACTTTCCTGGAATTTCTCTCCTGCAGTTATGGTGGCTGTAAAGGTAGATACCTACCTGCTGGAGCATTCCAGAGTTAGGTATCCACAGCCACCCTTGCTTATACAAATACCCATGCCTCTGTGCCTATATAAACTCTGTAAAAATTCTCAATAAATGGGGTTTGATCAGAATGCAGACTTGCCCTCTTCTTCGTGTCTAGTGTTCTGTCTCTATACAGGAAAATTTTCCTCCCAAGTGTTAGTCGAACTCCAATGGGCTGGGGCAGTCTTCTGATATGTGGTCAATTTTGGAGAAAGATTTCTGGGCTGCTGAGAAGAAAGCATATTCTTTGGTGTTTGGAGTGAATGTTCTGTTGATGTCTGCTAGGTACATTTGAGGTATGACATTATAACTCTAGGATTTCTCTGTGAATTTTGTCAGGATGATCTGCCTGTTGGAGAGAATGGGGTATTGAAGGCAATCACCAACTGCTGTGTTAGAGACATTGTGGATTTTAGCTGTAGTTGTGTTTCTTTTGTGAACTTGAGTTCTCTTTTATTTGGTGAATACATGTTTAGAATTGTAATATCTTGTTGGTGAATTTTCCCTTTAGTAAGTATGTCATGTCCTTCTGGTTAGTTTGGCTTGAAGTCTGTTTTGTCAGATATTGTAATCGGTACAACTTCTTGCTTCTTGCTTCCATTTGCTTGGAATATCTTTTTCCATCTTTTTATTCTATGGTGATGTTTGTCTTTGGTGATGAGATGTGTTTCTTGGACACCTCAGAAAGATAGTTCCTGTTCTTTAATTCAATCTATTAATATTCAGAGATTTGAGACGATTAATATTGAAAATTATTAACAAGCAGTGTTTATTAATTTCCATTATTTTGTTGTCATGCTGTGGGTTTCCCCCTTCCCTTGACTTACTGTTCTGAGACTATTTATTCTTTGTGTCCTCTTGGATGTGGTTAATCTTTTTCGTTCAGACTGAAGTTTTCCTTCT
The DNA here is from genome assembly GCF_903995435.1 of Acomys russatus. Taxonomy (NCBI): domain Eukaryota; kingdom Metazoa; phylum Chordata; class Mammalia; order Rodentia; family Muridae; genus Acomys; species Acomys russatus. The sequence goes on from NC_067139.1 coordinate 14,938,784, forward strand.
GCTGCCTTCTGTAGAGCTGGATTGGTGGTTAGAAATTGATCAAATTTGTTTTTATTGTGAAATGCTTTTTTTTTTCAGTCAATTGTGACTGATACTTTTGCTGAGTATAGTAGTTCTGGCCTGGCATCTGTGGTTTCTTAAAGCTTGTAGAACATCTGTCCAGGTCCTTCTGGCTTTTGGAGTCTCCATTGAAAAGTCAGGTATTTTTTGGGGGGGGGGATGGGCTGGCCTTTTTCATTTACTTTTTTAATTTTTTGAGACAGGGTTTCTCTATGTAACCTTGGCTGTCCCTGGCTTGGTTTGTAGACCAGGCTGGCCTCAAACTCACAGCAATCCACTTGCCTCTGTCTCCCAGAGTGTTGGCTTGCACCACTATGGTCAGCATGGGCTGGCCTTCATATATATAGCTTGGGCTTTCCCTTTTCAGCTGTTAAGAGTCTTTCTTTGCTCTGTGCTGTATTTCGTTGTGTATCATGAAGAGCTTCTTTTCTAGCTTTGTTTGGTGATTTGTGTGCCTTGATATATGTCTCTTTCTTTAGTTTGGGGGAAATTTTCTTCTATGATTTTGTTAAGAAAAATTTTATGTGTCTATATATATATTCATTCTTGTCTTTGTTGAGTAGGTGTTCTACTCTTTGGTTTATGTTGCCCAGTCTGTGTCATAGTCAAGTGTGGTAGATGTGGGGTTCCTGTCAGACAGGATTTTTGGATCCTTGTAGTCTCTGTTTGAGAATTATTCTTCATCAGAGGGAGGTCACAAAGAATGAAGATGGGCTAGAAGGTAAGGCAAGAGGGAAAGACTAAGGGACCCTGGGTGTGCACCAAAAAGACAAATCTCTAAGGGATAGAGTTGTGCTGGTAGGAGGGGTTCCTGTGGACAGGCAGCAATGGGGTAAGGTAAATACAGATAGATCAGAATGGACAGCAGGAAAAAGAATGGACATCTCCTATATGAGTCCTGGCCCACTGTGGCTGCTTAGGGTCCCTGGTAGAGATAAGTTCTGAGAAGTCACAAAGGACTTGAGTTGATCTAGAAAGAAAGGCTGAGAAAGGGCCTCCAAGGAGAACTAGGAGGATCCTAAGTCCCATCACGAGGCCGAGTCCCTAGGGCATGGGGCAGCCTTGGTCTAACAAAGATTCTTGTCACACAGTAAACATAATGCTAACAAGAACTAAGAAATGTGAGCTTGTAAAACACAACTTATTAGAGTTGATTTGTGATGCAATGACTTCCATAAGAGAGTATAAGATGATAGCTCATTGTCAGTCCTCTTCCCTTTTCAAAGGCTGTCATATCACACTTATCAGATATTGTGTGTTGCATGTAATGGACCCCATCTTTTTTAGGGTTTCTATTGCTGTGAAGACACACTATGATCATGGAAACTTTTTTTTTTTTAAGGTTTTTCGAGACAGGGTTTCTCTATGTATCCTTGGCTGTCCTGGACTCGTTTTGTAAACCAGGCTGGCCTTGAACTCACAGCGATCTACCTGTCTCTGCCTCTCAAGTGCTGGGATTAAAGACGTGTGCCATTACGCTCGGCATGGAAACTCTTATAAAGGAAAACATTTAACTAGAGCTGTCTTACAGTTCAGAGGTTTAGTCCATTACTGTCATGGCGGGAAGCATGGCAGCAGGCAGGCAGACATGGTGCTGGAGAAGGAGCTGAGATTTCTACAGCTAGATCTGCAGGAAGAGAAAGCAGGCCACTAGTCCTGGCTTTAGCTTCTGAAACTTCAAAGCCCACTTCCAGTGACATACTTCTTCCCATAAGGCCATACCTACTCCAACAAGGCCACGTCTCCTAATAGTGCCACTGCCAATGGGCCAGTGGGGGCCATTTTTATGAAGACACCACAGAAATGAAGGAGAGAAAACAATGCGTTCATGCTGGATGAAAAAGCCATTGAGCAACATTTTTCTTGGTCTGGAAATAGAGAACAGATTCTCTGTCTTTCAAAATCTCCTTTTGAAAGGATTTTTAACAAGCTTCTTGTCACATACTGGATAGTTCATTCACAAACACTAAAAAATGTGCTCTTACAAAGTTTGTCATGCTGAGTGGAAAATGAATCACACATTACATTTGCCCATAGATTACAGAAGATGAGGAACTCCTAGTCTTCCGTAATTTTATTGTCACGAAGCTACTTTCCCACTTATGAACACTGGAATATAGACTCATGAAGCAGAATGTATTGATGACGGATGAAGGATGCCTCACACATGAGCTTCTTGAATGCAATGGAAACAGATGACATGTCTCAATGCTTCAGAAAGATCCCTTTTCAAATCTCTATCAAAGTTTTTGTCACATGGTGAATATATTATAAAACATAATCCCTTCCTGATGGGTATAAAATTTACAGTGTGCCCAGAATCTTCTTACAAAACGAGTTATGACACATTCGCAGTTCTATAAAAAGCCTTTAAGAACAATTTTACATACTGAGTGTAGCACATACGAGCAGTAGGGAATATATGCTAGAAGCACACTTTCTTTGTGCTTGTTGAAAGGTAAATCATACAAAAAATTGTCTAGTGGTGTGGAACACAATGACATGGCGACAGTCATGGACAGTGTTGATTGTATTCTTACAAAACGGAATAACTCAGAAAAAAAGTGAGCTAACCATTGGTTGGGAGAGTAAAGAAGATTGTTCTGTGGGAGGAGGAGTAGTCAACACCTGTGATGACCTCTGTGACCTCACAGAAGGCCTAGCTCCCACTCAGAAATGTTGCAGTTCACCCAAAAGCTGTTTCATAGGCATGAAGAAGGTGTCTGCTCATCAGCACGGGGCAAAGGGCTCGTCTGTCCCATTTCCACCTAATCTCTGCTGAGAAGTCGGCTCTCCACTGGTGGCTTGCATTTCAAAAAGAGTGTAGATACTTTAAAAAAAATTCTTCATTTTTGTAAACAAAATAGTTCCTATATGAGAATGGAGATGCAAGATTGTCTGTTTTTTTTTTTTTTTTTTTTTTTTTTTTTTTTTTTCTTATCTCTTTTCCCTACAGGAGTTGCCCTTGCCCAGAAACCATATTGAGGCTGTAACTAACATTGTGAGGGACCATGACACCTGTGTTGGAAACTGGACTCACCTACTCAATCCTCCATCCCCCATCCCTTCACCTAATAAGTCCTGTTAATGCAAGGCAGTGAGACACAAAGGTGTCCATTCCAGGACTTCCCAGGACCCCCACTGCTGTAAGGACCCCTACTGCTTTCTATAACAAAATACTTTCTAAAACTCAACCTCTGTGGTCTGTGAATTTCATTTTTCAAAATTTTGAAGAACCTCCAAAACCTCTGGCTTTGGGTAGCTTTGGTGACTTATCTTGAGTAGACCCCAGCCTCTCAAGATAAGCACACAGAGCCAAGAGAGGATATGCTATACTAAAAAACACCACCAAATTCTCATATTTTTTCTGATGTGTTGTTGGCTGGGCATCTGAAAGAAGGAGGGTACATGGATCAACATTCTATTTTTCCCACTATCACTGAACCTCATCTTCGTGCTTTCTTTGGTGTTCTAGTTGATTCTCTGTTGCAGTGATAAAACACTGAGCAAAAATTACTTCGGGGAGGAGAGGGTTTATTTTATTTTACAGCTTGCAGTCCATAATCAAGGGAGGCCAGGGCAGGACCTGGTCTTAATTCTTGTCCCTTTTTAGATGCCCTCAGTCCTAGTTTTCTCTGTCTGATGGAATGTCTTTTATGCCCTGTCACCTCAATATTGCCACTCATTGCACCTTGGGTCCTCTTGTGTTTGCTTTTGCTTTCTGGTTTCTGGAACATGGGCAAGTTAAGGGGAAAGAACATTCTGACACTGTCAGATAGACAGTTCTTTTAGATGTCATTGTCTCCCATGATCCATATTCTCTAGATTATGGGTACTTATCCCAAGATTGAATGTAGTAAATCATAATGTGGCTTTCGTAGTCTAGGCAGCCTGGCTGATAGCCTTCTTTAAAAGAAGAATTCACCCTACACACTATCATGTTTGCCTCCTTTCTAGACTGAGAAATACAATATGGACTGACAATTTAAGAATTTGAAGAAAGGGGTCACAGAATGTTTACCACCACACTTCATTTCTCATGAACCATAGCTCCTGCATACTAGAGAGCCAACGCCCTTTGTGCCTCATATAATCATTACAAAGTGGTGGACTTCCCTGACCTGCAAGGTTCAATGTGTACTCCAAATATTTTTTTTTTTTTGTATTTTTGCTTTTTGAATGGTGGATCCAATACAGGCTGGTTAAAATCAGCCAGGAAAAATGCAAAAAAAGAGTTCACCAAGGTCACAGTGTATTAAACAGTTGCAATAGTAAGAAATAATAGTCCTCTAGCTGGTTGGTGGTGGCACAAGCCTTTAATCCTAGAATCCTAGCACTGGGGAGGCAGAGGCAGGTGGATCTCTGTGAATTTGAGGCCAGCCTGGTCTACAATGCAAGTCTAGGAAAGCCAAGGCTACACAAAGAAATTCTGTCTTTGAAAAAAAACAGAAAGAGAGAGAGAGAGAGAGAGAGAGAGAGAGAGAGAGAGAGAGAGAATAGTCCAGTTGGCTTTCCTTCTCCATTGTGGCTAGTGAGGAAACAGAGGACACAGCTAACCAGGCCCATACTAGAAGAATAATATACTAATACAACAGACACTTTTCTCTTTCTCATGGCCACTCATAAGAAAAAGAATAAGAGAGAAAGGAACTTTCCAGAGGATGCTTTGAAGAGGGAGACAAAACAGTCTGGGAGATTCCAATATATCTGTTTTGTCTCTCAGATGGGAAGTAATTTGTTGGAAGATGTTTTGTGTACCATGTATCCAAATGCTGATTTATGTACCAGAGATCTGGTGACAGTCATTTCTGTGAAGTATCTCCTGTCTCACTGTTGTGTTCTCTGTCTTCCAGCTGGTCAATAAAGAGCTGACCAGCCTACAGTGGGGCAGGAGAGTTAAGGCAGGACATGCCATCCCAGGAGGAAGGTTCCAGGAAGAAGTGGAGGAGGAAGGCCATGAGAAGATTCCCGTGAAAAAGGTCAGCATGAGGACATGGATGGAGCAGGAGCAGCCAGGGCAAGACTAAGATGGCAGGTAATGGGCACGTGGCTGGGGAGTAGATCAGGCCAGCATAGTTGGGTTTGAATAGCTCAGAATCTGCTCAGCTATAGGGCCCAAAGCTATTATTAATAAATATAAAGGTCTCTGTGTCATTATTTGGGAGGTAAAGTGGGCACAGAAAAGCCCACACTTTAATTTCACAGTCACTTGTCTTCAGGGAAGGCTTCCCTAGTTGGCATCCTTACCATTTTGATATTGTCCACTCACACGTCTTAAGAATGAATGCTCAATCATGTTCCTAGCAGCCTTATTCATAATAGCCAGAACCTGGAAACAGCCTAAATGTCCCTTAGTTGAAGAATGGATAAAGAAACTGTGGTACATATACACTATGGGATACTACACAACTATTAAAAACAAGGAATTCCTGAAATTTGTGTACAAATGGGTGGAACTAGAAATGATTATACTGAGTGAGTTAACCTAGAAGCAGAAAGACTCACATGGTATATACTCACTTATAATTGGGCACTAGCCCAAAAGGCATGTCCCAGGAGATTGGGATAGATGTGAGGACATCCCACGGGGACTCTAGGTAAGACAAATATAGGAGATGGGGAAATAGAAGGACCCAGAGGGTCCTAGAAACCTACAAGAAGAACATCATGACAGGTGGACCAGGGCCCGGGGGGGGGGTCTGCTCAAACTATTGCACTAACCAAGGACAATACAATAGTAAACATCGAACCTCTACTCTGATCTAGCCAATGGACAGGACATTCTCCACAGTTATGACTCTGGCATGAACTCTGGTGCCCCATATTTGACCATCTCTTCTGGGTGGGGAAGTTTGATGATATTCAAAGAAAGAATAAGCAGGCTACCAAGACGAGACTTGATAGCTATGACCATATAGTGGGGGAGGAGGTTCCCTTCGGTCATAGACCTAGAGGAGGGAAATAGAATGAAAGCAGGAGGGAGGGAGGAATGGGAGGATACAAGTGAGGGGATAACAATTTAGTTGTAATCTGAGTACATTAATAAAATTAAAAAAGAATTAATAAATCTCAAAAACATAAAAAAGAAAAGAACGATAAGTTTTTGTTTTTTGTTTTGTTTTGTTTTTGCACTCAAGTGTGGCCTGATTATAAACTGACAACTAGAATTGTTCTGTAAAAGAAAGGTAAATGGACCAAAGCCCCTTATGTGCAGACCTTCTTTGTTCCAGGAGAAAACTTAGATTCATGTAGGGAGTCCTGTAGTGGCCTCTCACCACAGGGACCTGTGAGCCTGCTAATGTCTGGCAGGAGCAGCAGCACTTAGAACAGGAAAAGACATTGCAGCCTTCCTGACTCGAAAGACTCAAAACTTGTCAATGTCCCTAGTCCTCATCCCAAATGTATTCTTCTTTCCTGCCATTTCTGGAGACAGGTACAGCCACTGACAAGATGGGGACACCCACTCAGATACACACCTCCTTTTCCTTACAGTATCCCAGATGAAAGCTGGGCCTGGTAAGTCTTCCAAAGACCCTGACACATAGATGAAAGTCTTGAAGGGACTCACAAAATTCTATGAACTAGCTTGGAAGGACACAATGTTATGCCTAAATCAAAGCCCAAGCTCCACTGAAATGACTACAGCTTCACTAGCTGCCGTAGGACATGGGGACCAGATACATGCAATGAATGTAAATATAAAGCTCATAACAGATGAAGCACAGGCACAAATAGAAAGCTCTTGGAGTAGGGTTGATGAGAGCAGGTGGTATAAATGGCTAAGCAGCTTAGGGTAAAAAGACCCCATAGAATGTAGCTAGATTATTGTCTGAAGCCAGCAATGCCTAGAACCTTATCTTTCCTGGAAGCTAGAGATGCTGGAGAGGCCATATTGTCTTTTGTTGTTGTTGTTATTTGTTTTTTTGCTTAAAAAATATCTTTTCGCTCAAGGTGTACCTTTTTCCAGGGAAACCGTGTTGATGGTATGGCTGAAACTAAGAGGAACCTCAACTCTTAGAATGGATGATAGGATAACCTGCACATCCTCCCTGTTTCCTGTAGGGAGGCTAGGAAATGTCTAGTGAATGTGTAAAGAACAGATAAGTCTGGAGTGAATGTGCATTGTTGACATGGACTTATCTGTGCCAAAGACCCACTGCCTCAGACCTCTGGGAATGGCAAAGCCTCCTCTCCAGGGTGAGGCCCAGAGGGATATTAAAGCCTTTCTTTGGTCTGAGTGTGAACTTTGACAGTGTGTGTGGAAATACAGATATTTTTGAACAGTTGATCAGCATACAAAAGCTAGTGGCCTCAGCTTTCTCCTCCTGGATCTTTAGAGCCTGAGGTTGCTGCCTACAGAGACTCCTTCCACTGTGCTGTGTGTAATAAATATGCTGAGGTTCTGGGTTGTTGCAAAGTTGGTGCTTCTCCATCAGCATGTGTACAACCTACCCGATCCCAGCTTTAACTTGTGTGTCTGTCTTTTCTTCATTCCCTTTCTACGCCTGGCTAGGTCAAGGCTCCAAACCATGCAGCACATGATACCTACCTAGAAAATCCTTGTAAAGTCCAAGATAGAGAGGCTTAACAGTACCCTGCTCCCAGGGAAACTTTCTTCCACACAGGAGCTCTATTTTTGTTTTCTCTCTTAAACTCGAGTGCTGGTTAGTTTTTGGTAATTTGACACTACCTACAGTCATCATGTTCCTGCCTCCCAGTTCCTGCCTCCCAGTTCCTGCCTCCTGGTTCCTGGCCTGGTTTCTCTCAATTACGATCTGTAACCAGTAAGCCAATTAAACTATTTCCTCCCCAAGTTGTTTGCAGTCAGTGGTTTATCACATCAACGAAGAAGCAAACTAGAATAGCGCTTTAAAATAAAATACTTCCAGAATGCACTCTCCGAGGGCTCAATGATGATCAAAACACCCCAATGTTGCTGTATCAATATTCTTCAAGAGAAAAAGAAACATACCACAACTGTTTATGATGGTATTTGCTCTTCAAGTTAAGATTGCTCTCCATTTGTGGAGGCTTAAGATAGCTGTGTTTCTGTTTGTTTCTATGGCAGGGGAGTTGAGGGGCCTGAGACTTTTCAATGTCCTATGGAAAATATTGCAATATTGTCTGATTTCACTGTATAAATTAATATGCATGCACCATATATGTATACTATTTGTAACAGCTGTATTTCAGTAACACTTGCTAACATCACTTCACTTTGTTGGTATAGTTTTGTTATAACATGTTCATATCTGTGCATAAATACACTATGTTTAATTTTTACAGTCATATTTAATCCTGAATTTATTTCTGAAATGAGTCATTTCCTTCAATTAAGTGTAAGATACACTGTTTCACGAACACTATGTTCTTGGCCATCTTTGTTAATTCACTCTCTGCAAAAAATCTGTAATTTAAAACCTTGACTTAATAGCAAAAGATTTTGTTCTACAGAAAAAAATAAAGGTAATTAGGATTTTGAGTACAGGAATAAAAGAGCCTTCATTAAACCTCATTAGTCTTATTCGAGTGTCCAGAGCATTAGTTCTTTGGTACAAACACATTTTGTAACGTACTTTTAAAAGCATAATGTGAGTTTTGATATTGAATATGTGTTTTTGATGTTTATAGCTGTAATTCCTTAGGACCAGTAATCACATGTTGGCCACCATTTAGATTTATTTATATTCTCATTCACTCACTCACTTATTCGTGTATATTTTTAATGGTGGAAAGTAGAAAAGGAAGATTTATTTAATGTAGCAACATCAGAAAGGTGAGCAGATGAGATCCAATGACTCCCCCCTCCACTCCATCTGAGACTGAAGTTTGTATTGTGGGCCAAGGACAGGCAAACCCAAGCAGCCCCAGTCAGGGTGCCGTCCTGCCCACCTTTGCCCATCATCACCTCTTTTTGAGAGGCAAATTCCCCTCTGGCTGGTACCTTTTTCTTGTCTGTGCATGATATTCCTGGGGAATTTCCATTTTTTAGGGGGTGGGGTGGGGAGGGTCCTTTATACCAGTAATCTGGTAGATTAAGGGCCATAAGCTTTCTCTTTAGAATCTCGTAATTTCTGCCAGGCCAGTTAAAATGCCCAACTTTTTGTTTTAACATCTTAATCCTAGGGCAGACTGTCTATGTTTGAAATAAATATCATAAACAGAATCTAAGCAGAGACCAAGGTTAGAACACATTTAGCTAGAACCAGGAAGCTGTTTCTCATAATGTCTTGGTTTTAGTCACTTTTTGGAGGGCAGGCATAAGCAACTCCCATCTAGTCAGCTTAAGGAGGGGGTCTCATCATCAAAGTTTAGTCTGGTTTCAAATTTATAATCCTCCTGTTTCAGTTCCCCAAGTCTGGGATTACAGGCGAATGTAACTGTGGCCAACACGATTTTATTTTAATTCTTTCAACTTCCCTACCTCTTGTCTCTGAAAAATATCTTCTGGAGACATTGCTGATTAACTTGAGTTTTGTTTTCTATTGTCCTGAAAGGCCAGGAAAAGATTCATCCTGGTTGGTTTGACTTGGAAAGAGAACCTAGTAAAAGTAAGTGTTATTAGCATTATAGGGAACTGAGAGGAGCCAGAATGGAGGATTTTTTTTTTTTTTTAATGTTCAAGACAAAGTTCTTTGGAATTTCTTGATAGGCTCATAAGATGACCCATCTATTTGGCTTCTCCTCATTTTGTTTTTTCCTAGACCTCCAAGGCTGGTCTCAGAGTGATTAACCCAGGATCTGATTCCAGGCACTTTGGTGACTGTTGCAGTATAAGAATCACAGTGTGAGGTCCCTCCCAAATGGTTTCCGGTGAGGGAGAGAGAAGAAATTCAATGTCATTTGACTGTGTGTAGGCTCTACATTGTTGCTAACTTGAGATAAGGTCTGACAGTATTTCTCTTATCGAGAAGAAAGCGGTGGAGAAATAGTTGTTTAAACATCTATGGATTGAGTCCTAATGTCTGCAGAGTGTGGTCTTTGAGGTGTTAAAAAATTATAACCATCATTTTAATCTTCGGTTATACTTTCTGTTAGGTATTTGTGGACACACAACTGGACAAAATTAAACACTTCTGGCTTCCCCCACATCTTCAATTTTTCTAAGTAATACTAACAAGTAGAGAAGTGCCATAATCTGAGTTTTATCTCTGTTGCTTGGGTGAGGACATGCAATCTAATCTGTCCAAAGTGTATAATATTACACATCTTTCCTCTTTCCATGCAGTTGTTTCCCAGATCATCCTGGTTATGCTTGTGTGCCTTCTGAGCTCTAACTTAAAGGGAAAGAAAAATATAACTTAAAACTATCTTAATTCATTTTGGATACTCACCCAAATCCCAATGCCAGTCTGCATTTTAATTCTTTTGGTCATAGTATAGGCGACTAAACTTATAGGAGATAAAAAATAAGTTTATGAAGACTGGGATGGGCATTATCAGGAAGCAGTGGCTTTCTTCAGCTAAGTGTCAATATGCAAAACAAATCAAGCCCTGCCAGGCTCACCTACTGATTCCCCATCGCTGTGAGTGTCAGGAGACATCTTTCCTTTACCTAGTGTCATCTTAATATGAGTGGGGAATGCCATGGTCTGAAAAGCTCTAGAGCAGTCACCCTAAGTCTCTGCCCTTTAAGAAATTGCTCTGTCCCTAGAACTACAGTCCCAGTGGTTGCTTGGTGGTTTTTTGTTTGTTTATTTGTTTTAGGGTGTGTGTGTTGGGGGGTTGAGACAGGGTTTCTCTGTAGCCCTGACTGTCCTGGAGAAAACTATGTAGACCTGGTTGGCCTTGAACTCATAGAGATCTCCCAAGTGCTGGGATCAAAGGTATGCCTTGTTCCCCAACTCCCACCCTTGACCTAGTGTTTGGTGTTTGAACACAGAGCAGAACACACTTAAAGGACTAGTAGCTAGTGTTAGTGTTTATATGTGTGCCTATCTGTAGTCATATAGAACAGCTCAAATAACAGCACACTGTTCCTCTGAATTTCATTTTAAGAAAATAGACTTCACTTTTCATGTGCTAGATATTATTATTAGCAGGAACTAAAATGAAACATTGGACTTCTACGACATCAGGGCTCCCAGGTTGTGTGAGCCTAAGCAAATGTTATTTCTTCTTTTATAATCAGAAGGAAAATGGAGTCAAAAGAACTTAAGTCACCCAACACAGAGGTAGCTATTGTAACATTTACTATTCTAAGTGTGTGTCTCTACGAGGATGTGTGTATGTGTGTATGGTTCACCTGAGTGCACATGTGTGTGCATGACTCTTGAGGTCATTCCTGAGGTCATCCTATTTTTTTAGGCAGTCTCTCATTGGCCTGACATTTGCTGAGTAGGCATGGCCAGCTGGCCTCCCCAGTGCTAGGATTACAAGAACACACCACTACACTTGTTATTTTTCATATGGGTTCGGAATCAAATGCAGGTACCTAGGCATACTCAGCAAGCACTTTATCAACAGTGATTTCCCCAGCCAGCCCTCCTCTCAGCATTTACTCTCATTAGAGACACAATGATCCAATTTTTGGACCAAGCTATTAATCTCTCCTCTTTTCTTTTTTTTTTTTTTTTTTTTTTTTTTTTTTGTACTAGGAAGAATTTTGCTTGGGCTCCAAGTTTGAATTTAAAATTAAGTCCCTCCTCAAGTATTTAAATATTTGTAAGTGTAGTAACAAGACTTTTAAAGGTCTAAGTTACATTGAATAATGAGAACATTCTTTTACAGAGGTAGTGAAAAAACTTGAATCCTTTTAGGCTTGAAAATTTGGTTCAAGTAAGGTTGCAGGTCCAGATAAGGAAAAAGTCACGATGAAAACATCATGAATTAGAGGATAGAAGAACTTCTCTGTTGCCAAAGTATTTACCATGTAAGCACAAGGATCCAAGTTCAACCCCTGGAACCTGCTTTAAAGGGCAGGTGTAGGGGATCCCTAAGGTTTACAGGGCAGCTAGGCTAGCCATATCCATGAGCTGCTGGTTCCCCTTATCAAAAAATAAACAGAAAATACACACACACACACACACACACACACACACACACGCACACGCACACGCACACGCACACTCACGCACGCACACACACACACACACACAAAGATAAACATATACACCATATATATGTATATGAAAGAAAATCTCAAATATCTCAGGTAGTTTTAAAACATCCAAATATTAAAGGTTTAAGAAACATAAAAAAGTAAATGGAGCAGAAATGTTTTCTGAGATGTTAAGTTCTGTTTGTTGGTACTCAGTTTTCTTGTGGCTGAAGATGGGCATTACGGAACTTTCCTGAAGCCTATGGTGATGTGTTCCCAGAAGAGGTTGGCGTAGGTATGAGATGAGAGACAGAAGTCACTGTTCATCTCTTGACGTTCTGCAACACATCAAGGGGGTAGTTAGAAGGACCTGGGAGTCTTCTGGCAGTCCTTATTTCAGAAAGAGACCCTTAACTAGGGTGCGTCTTCCAATGCATTAAAACCAGCCTGTTCCGGCTCTCATTCTTCCAGACTGCTGGGAACTCATGAAGAAAGACTACATCATTCTGAATTTCCAGTTGCCATGCTTAGAAGGCCCCTGTGGTAGTGAGTAATGTCACATTGGGCAGAGGTGGTTCATAGAACATCCAAGCTCTCATAGGATGCCCAGTAATCATTGTAAAGCTATATTTAAACATTTTCAAAAGTGGTAATTACAATGCCTAGAAACTAATTAGGAATTAGAAGAAGTGATATGAGTGTCATTGTCCAAGGAAGCCTAACTCACTAGTAACTTTTGACAGTTAGTAGATCTGTTACCCACTAGGGTAGAGTATTGAGAGTCATAGTCAATCCAGAAGGTTCTGCTATCATGTTTTTAGCCACTCCCTTTCAAAGACTTTTTTAAAAAATTTAGTTTATTTTACTTTATAGGCATGGCTGTTTCATTCCATGTGTACCTGTGCACCACGTGTGTCCCCAGTGCCTGAGAAGGTCAGAAGAGGACATTGGATCACCTGGAATTTGAGTTATGGATGGTGAGGCTTGGGAATTGAACCCAGCTCCTCTGGAAGACAAAGCAGTGCTCTTAACCACTTAGCCATCTCTCCAGCTCCTAGAATACACACACACACACACACACACACACACACACATACACACACACACACACACATATATTCATATTCTGAGACAGGGTTCTTCTATGTAGCCATGGCTGTCCTGGGACTCACTTTGTAGACCAGGCTGTCTTCAAACTCACAGAGATCCACATGCCTCTGCCTCCTTGAATGCAGGGATTAGAGTGTGCCACTATGGCCATCTTTTTTTTTTTTTTTAAATACAGGAAGGACCTTCTTTTAAAGTTTCATCCTAAAAAAGAACACAAGTATCTTCTTTTGATACAGAATCTTGATCTGCATGGAGATAATAGAGGGAGAGGCAGTGCCAGACAAGGTTAGCAGACATTCAGAATTGAGAAAAGTGAGATTCTTAAACATTTCTATTTAGTTATGACATGTCTATGATTTAAAATTGAAATTTCTGTTTATTTTTACATAACTTTATAAAATTTAGATGTAATTTCTAAAGCCTTCATTAATCTTGTGCATACTGGTAGTTCATAATTTCTTTTTTTAGATGCTTTTTTATTCCAAAATAAACTAGGTTGATCTCTTGATGGTAATTAATCAATTCTATTGACCAGGAATTACAGTTTAGTGCGGAAAAAAACTGAGATCAAATGTTCCCCACTGAGAAAAACATAAAAGCCTACTTATCTTTAGTTTGATTTGCCTGTTTCCCAAATTCTTTTAAGTTGAATTAACACAATTATCAAACATTACACCAGCTGGAGTACCAAATAGAAGTATTTCCCGAACATTTCTCCCTTCACCAAATCCCTGTCTTCCATTTTCTACTAAAAATAACAAGCTTCTTCATGGTAGCTGTGATCTGTGTCTGGCTTAGATCTATTGGCTGCTTTGGGGAGCACTTCCCTGAGCTCTCACCAAGCTCACATTAGATCTATCGGCTGCTTTGGGGAGCACTTCCCTGAGCTTTCACCAAGCTCAGCTGTCTGTATTGAGCCTCAGGCTTGTTCTGTACTTTACTAGAGCAGAAAGAGGCTCGAGACACTGGGTGACCAACCTGTGTGTGTCTTTCTGGCTGAGTCAATAATGCTCCTTCCACCGCAAGAGGGTGTGCTTTGCTGAGCACCCCCGTGAGGTGATTGCATCTCTCTGCTGTTGGGCAGGAGGCAACAAGTCCCTCTTATTTTCAACATCTTTATGATCAGGTGCTCAAGGGACTCATAAACGGAAGGACGCAGGAATGCAACAAGCAGGAGAGGTCACAGAAAATGTAGAGCTGATATTGGAGGAGTGACAGGAGGGAAAGGCCAAATGTTAGCCAACTGACAAAGATTCTGAGGGCAAGCAAACCCAGAATGCTCTGAAAAGGAGTGCTCTGGAGACAAAATGGGTATCCCAAACTGAATCGAAACAAACAAGATGGGATCCTAACAACCAGCTCAAAATAAACCAACAGGCTGTTGACCAAACCAAGGGGAGGTGGAGCCTTGCAAAGAACTCACCAACTTCCACCAGGGAGGAGATGTTGAATGACAAGGCACAAGGCACCATGTGCCAGATACCAATCCCTGTGACTCCTCCAGTGAAAGTGTGTCATCCCTGGGACTCCACACTGGGTGCCAAACACGCTAGACACACAAACACAGCTCAGATCACAATGGCAGTGAGTTTCTTCTGGAGTCAAATGTGGGTGACATAGTAGTACACATTTGCGGTATCTCACTTGGCATGTTCCAATGTGGTAGTAGTTTGGGAAAGATTTTACAGCCAGCTTGATCTTACAGTTCTAATGCCATTTGGAGTGGCTAGCTCTAATTCCTAGGTTAAAAAATGGTCTTTAATATCCAAATTATCATAACATGTATTTGTAGATATTGACTTGATCTGTTTTATTCTACTGGCTTTAGTATTCTACTGGCTTTAGCTTGGAAAAGCATATGGACAGTCACACTTTAGAAGCAATTAGATAACAATATAGTGTCCCTTTAGCTGTTCTTTTAATGAGATTGTCTTTTTATATATACCAAATACTAATAAATAGTAGAAACAGGAGATAAGAGCCATTAGAAATCAGTGTTCTGTAGGCCTTTTAGGCATAACCAAATTCCCCTTTTAATTTTCATGATTAGAAATAGAAATGGGATTCTAGAAGGAATCACGGCAGTGCTGTCCATTTCCTCTTTATATCAAAATAGAACTTTTGTTTAATTCCAAACTGTCCACCCTTACTATATTTAGCTATATGTGTCTATATATGGGTATGTGCACAGGTGTCTGCAGAGGCCAGAGGTATCAGATTCCCCTGGAAGTGGAGCTACAGATGGTTGAGGATAGCCTGAAGCGGGTGCTGGGAACCGAATTCTGCTCCACTGGAAGAACATCAAGTGTGCTTAGTCACTGATCCGTCTCTCCAGACCTAATTAATTTGTCTAAGTCCTGTATAATTACACTATATGACTTAACTACTTCTTTAATCAAGGAACATCAGTGCTGAAGGTAAAGCACATCATTAGTGTTGCTATTAGGGACTGATGTCTTCTGTGTCAGTTAGTTAAGAAGAGATAACACAAATCTTTGGGTGTCTCTAGCTGGAGTAAATGAAGGGAAAGTTACTTCCTTTCTTACACATCTGAGCACATTACAGGGCCTTGTACAACATTTAATGTGTTGTATCTTAACTTTTTGTTTTTGTTTTTGTTTTGTTTTGTTTTGTTTTTTTAAAGACAGGATTTCTCTGTGTACCAGTGGCTGTCCTGGAACTCACTCTGTAGACCAGGTTCTGTGAGTTCCAATTCAGAGATCCACCTGCCTCTGCCTCCTGAGTATTGGGATTAAAGGCGCACACCACCACTACAGGCTCATCTTAACATTGTAACATCAATAGAAACATAGTATCTAACTGGCTGGGCCCAGTATATATATAAGTCTGTGTGTTTTTTACTTAACAGGAAAAAAATTTATTCATTTGTTTTAAAAATTTGAGTCATTGCTGCACTGGAGGTTTGTTTTAGATTTAAGATAAGTTTGTGTGAATTTAAAAACTCGATTTCCTTTATCCAACTGATACTGAGTCACAGTGAGAAAACTGTGTTTCACAAAGATGGTGAAGAGACCCACAAGACACTTGGATCTTTTAAACATAAAAACTGGATTTAAGTAAGGTGGGAGTCTGAGATAAGCAAATAGTCTCAAAAGCATGATTAATGAAAGGAAATGATACCATTATCACGTACAACTTCATTAAAAACAAGATTAACATTATTTTGTTACTTAGGAATGTACAAGTGAGATATTAAATACCATAATTACAATCTACATTTGAAAGGATTTAAGAAATGTAAAAAATGGAAGAAGGTTGAGTTAACTCCGCATATTCGGGTGTCAGCTGCATTGAAGGAGCGCGCCATCCAGTGTGGTTGAAAATTATGTGGATATGTGTTCTCAGACGTAGTTGGCATGTGCTGGATGTGAAAACCGTGAGTCTAAAAGCTTGTCTCCTAGAGTTTGGTAACCCAGGTGTTGCTTAGAAGTAGCTAGATACTCTCCTCTAGTCAGAATGGAGGCTTTGCTGTCATGTCTTTCTGTTTTCCACTTGATGAAATCATCTGATTTTCTTTAAACCCCAAGAAACGTTTGTAACCAGTTCTCAATATCCAGTTATCACATCTTTATGTGATAGACACGGCTTGTTGTACTTAATTTCTGTAGGACACCAAGTATTTGTTTTGCAGGGAGATATGAGTGTTTTCACAATGAAGTAAATCTTAGTAGAAAGCCCAAAGCTTTAATTAATTTTGACAATTCATTAGCATGATTGTTTGTCCAATAGGTCAAATTTTATGAACAGATTTCAAATGTGTCCATTAAAGTGAGTTTCACAATCATTACATAATTTTAGTAGGAACATTCCAAGAAGGAATTGTTCATTAAAAAGAATCTCCCACAGCTAAGACAGTAACTATTTAGCAAATCAAAAGCTTTTCCCAATGAGGAAACATATAAAACATAAAAATAAATTCTAATCACAGGTTTTAAGTGCTTCACATAGTAAAATAGTAAAACAAAAGCTGAGTGAGATCGTGCATGCCTGTAATCCCAGCACTTAGGAGGCAGAGACAGGTGGATCCCTGTGAGTTCGAGGTCAGCCTGTGTAATGAGTTAATTTTAATGGAAAACTTATTCTTTTAAATCATGCCTTCAGTGGGACCCCATGCAGCAAGACAGGAGATGAACACACCAAAATTTACAGCAATACTATCTAAAAATTTTAGGACTCACAAAGACGATTCATTAATAATATATCCTACTAAATTATTGACTATGCCAAGAGAATGAAAGAAATGTGTTATATTTGTTATACATTGAAATGCACATTAGAAGGTGCAACATTACTTTTCATAGGAATGTTCTCTCTTGAAAATGTGACACACGATCAAGGTTCAGCCTGTACATTTTTCCTGCATGTGTGAGTAGCTACAGGAATCCTGGGATTAGATTGTATTGGGTCGTCTTTGGTCACAGATCCATCTTTGAAGCCAATCATTCTGTTTTAAAAGATGGCAAATGCTTCTTAGTCAGGCTTGGGTCACATGGCTATTCTGCAGCCAACGGATAAAGTTACTTTATGGGACACACAGACTGAGACAGCTGTGAATGTTTTTGCTGTGCAAGTAGGAAAACAGCCATCACCGTAACTCCACATAACACCACCACCACCATCAACAGCAACAATAACAGTAATATGCAAATTCCCCTTTGTGTGTTACAGAGCCAGCAATCAGCCCGGATATTTTGGGTGTGGCCACAGATGGCGTGCATGTTTAACGTTGGGATCCATTACTTATTTCCGGACTTTTGTTATGAAATTATCATAACTATATAAAAAGACATCTTTGGAAAAGAGACCTTTCATCTAGTTAATTCAACCTACTCTGTTGGATTTTTAAAGTATTTTTATACCATCTTATAAAATAACTGAAAATATTTTATTTAAAAGCATCCACTGCTGGACACACTGTGGCCTTTTTGGTGACTGTGCCATCGCTACGGACGCCTGTGGCTGCATTAATCTGTAAAGCATAGCATATAGAGTCTGTATCTTCATTTCTACTTCCCTCTTTGCCTAGGAACTGTCCTTTAATGCTGCCAGTTTTCTTGCTTCTAATTTCTCACCTCCTCTAATTTGTGTGTATGTGTAATTTTTAAAATCTACTTTGAGCAGGAAACCGGAAAAGCTATAATTATTATGACCTTGGTTGACTCAGAAGAAACAGTCTCTGGACAAAAGCTCACATGCTAGTGTGCACAGATGAAGGAGAGACTCTTATAAGTTGTCATCAGACCCCCACATGCACACTTCATGGCATACATGGATATGTACATGCACACATACATGCACACACACACACACAAACACACACACACAAACACACACACACACAAATTAAAAAAAAAAAATCTGGTAAACTCCTCTCTGTTGCCTCAAGTGTAATTGATCTTCATTCACCTAAGATGCCTGAGTTTTAACTTAAAATTGTGTCCTTTCCTTCATCCATGCCAAACAAATCAGGGGCCATTACAATCAAGACGCCTGACGATACAGAATCCTGGATGGACCGGTTTCTTGGCGGTAGTAATGAGCAGATAGCAGGATTTCCCATTCCTCACGTTGTTTCGTGCTGAGCTTTGTGTTCATGAGCTTTTCCTGAACCCCGTACTTTGGTCTGTGGGCACGAGTGCTGCACTGAAGCCAAGTAGGCAGAAGAGGGCCCATAAACAGCAGAGGAAGTGCCTGTGCTCTGTGGGGATGGATAAAAACGGCAGTGTGCGTGCTTCATATGTCCTAGAATATTTCATTCTATTAAAAAGATATGCCCATTTTGATGCAGCCCACATTAATTCCCACGTTCTGAAGCACATATTATCACGTTACCTGTTTTATCTAAGGGAAACCGCACCCTTCAAGAAAAGGCACCTTCAAGAAAAGGCGCATAGAACGGCTGTGCCAAATGCTTGTCTTGTATTACAAGCATTGGAGGTACGTTAACACCAGCCTCAGATTTTCAGGGACTGTCATTAACAGAGGGCTTATGGAGTATGAAAACAGAGTCTCTCAGTCGAGATGTGTGGTAGAACCCCACAGGTCAAACGGCTCCTCAGTCTTCAGAGAACGCAGGGCCTGATCCTTGTGTCCCTAGGGCTCCAGCTGCAGGCTTCCGCTCTTTCTTCAGCCCCTGGCCAGTACAGTGTATTTTCATCCACCCCTTGCTGTTTTAATCAACATTTAAAGGAAGAGAGAGGCAGGGGCTCGGTTAGGAGGAAAGGTAATTTAGTTCCGTGCTGCTGGCTGTCAGATGAGCCTAAAATATTCATTCATCACTCTCCAGAACCATTGGGATTACATTACCAAAATAGCTATCAAAATGTTTAAAATGCCTATTAAAATAAATCTTTCAAGACTTTCCTGCATAAAAAAGGATTGTGAGGCTTAAAGGAAATCTCTTTTCTTTAGTCATTGAATAGCACATTGTTTCATAGATCATCGGCATTTCTCTTCTGAGAATGGGAAAATGAGAGACATTTGAGGGATTCTTTTTTTTCTTTCTTTCTTTCTTTTTTTAAATTAAAAGGAGCTGCAGGAAGCTACAAAATATATCACTTTTCCAGAAGGCACTTAATTCCCCTGCTTTTTTATTTTTAGGATAGTTTAAAAATGTATACTCTCTAGTACCATTTATTCTTTCCAACTGCAGTATACATTATAAATCTAGAGCAAGGTTTTAAAAAAAATATATACATACATTGGGGATGAGCAAAGATCTCAGTCAGAATTACCAACTGTGATTTCTATCATTTAATGTTGATATACATGTACATTGCTGATTTTGCTGGGAGAAGCAAGAAAAATCATTAGACCACATTTCACGAACTGTATCCACTATGGAGGCAGTGTTTTCAGGTACTAGTGTTGAACATGGGTGTCAAACTGTGGCTCCTCTTCCAGAGTACTTGTAGTAAGTCACACTAAAACTATAAAACAATGGCCCATGTCATAAAAGACTGCCCAATCCTGAAACATTTTATATTGGCAGCCATTTTGAAGGCCATAGCATGAAGCTGTAGACCCTGATGAAATCAGAATGACAAAAGATTTTTTTATTATTAAAAACATTTTTTGGGGGTAGACATTTTTATGGGATTAAATTCCAGTTGAAATATATTCACACTCTGGAGCAACATTTATTTTTTATGATGATTCAAAAATCACTGGAAAGTTTGGTGGTAAGTGGGCAAAAATGCAGGCATTTAAATACGATCTACTGATCATTTTGAAAAATGTGAATGACTTGAATTCTATATGAAGAGAAAGTTAAAATAGTTTCATATTCTACAACACAAATGAAAAAAACTATCCCTGGCTTCAAGACATCAAATCATTGCCTTGATTTTAAGCATCTTGTAATTATAACCTCAAAAGTACAAAAAAATGCTTCATGATGAAATTAAGAAGAAAATGTACACTCTAGAAATAGTCACCAGTGTTTATTCAATTTTCTTCTTTTGGTTTGCTTTATATTAATAATTTACATTTCATAATTATAATAAAATATGAATAATTTATAAGGAAAAGAATAAAATTTAGAGAAAATAATTTAGGCACTTTAGAGAAAGAGCATGCATGTATATATGTTGATTACAAGAAAAGAGAATATTGCATTTGTGGTGGTTTTGAATGAGAAATGTCCCACATAGGCTTAGGTATTCTTAGCACCTGGTCCTCAGTTGGTGATGAGGATGCTGTGGTGGTTTGAATAAGAGTGGTCACCACAGACTCACAGATTTGATTGTACAGGGAGTGGCGCTATTTGTTGGACTAAGTGGTGTGTTGCTGTAGCTGTGGCCTTGTTGAAGGAGGTGGATCACTGAGGGTGTGCTTTGAGGTATCAAAAGCCCATGCCAGGGCACCTCTCTCTCTCTCTCTCTCTCTCTCTCTCTCTCTCTCTCTCTCTCTCTCTCTCTCTCTCTCTCTCCTCTCTCCCTCCCTCCCTCTTTCTCTGCTTTTTGTGTCTGGTTGAAGACATGCTCTCTCAGTCTTCTTTTCTGGCCGACTGCTGCCATAGGGAGAGAGAGTTATGGCCTCTCTATGGAACGCTATGCAAGAATAAACACTTTTTTCCAGAAGTTGTTTTGGACCATGATGTTTAGTCACAGCCACTGAAATGTAAATAATACAGCTCTTTTTAAAAAAACCTTTAATTTATTATAATTTATTTAGCTTACAATCTGAATGTTATCCCCTGGCTTGTATCTTCCTATTCCTACCCTCCCTTCCTCTTCCTCCCTCTTCCTCTCCCTTAGACCTCTGACAGAAGGAGACTGCCTCCTCCCCTACCATATGACCACAGCCTATCAGGTCTCATCCAGCTAGCCTGCTTCCACTTCCTCTGAGTGCTGCCAGGCCTCCCCACCAAGGGGCACTAATACAGCTCTTTATCTGCCATTTACATTCTTGGAATAATGGCTGATGATAGAAATCAGACTGGCCATTAACATATGCTCTGTGTATGAGTTCCTTTTACAATTTCTCAAAGTTCCACTACATTTAGAGAGAGGAGAGAGAGAGAGAGAGAGAGAGAGAGAGAGAGAGAGAGAGAGAGAGAGAGAAAGAGAGAGGCAGAGAACATTAGGGAAGTTTAATTCATGATCACTTGCACCCCATTTTAAGCTTTTAGTTACAACAGAAAATCTTGACTTCATATTCAACTCATGATTTTATTTTACACAGTTCTTAGATGCTGATCCACAGACTGTCTTCTGAATCCAGTGAGTCTCCCAGGGCTCCAGCACTTGTTAGATCTCTTGCCTTTCTAAGCCGAGGTGAGGTGTAACAATATGGCCAATGACATGCATGTACCCTGTTTGTAGGTTTTCTGAGCATTAACAGACTAGCAGTGATGGGAACAAAACTATCACAAACAGAATGTCCTGAGTGAGAGACTCTGGATTTCTTTGTTTTGTGTTTATGTCTGGTTTTATTTGGAACGAGATGCCTGAAAAGGGCACAGTTAACTTATAGAAAGAACACTGACTGGAAAATCAATTAGTTGTGTAGCCCTGTTCCCTAAGGAAGGTTTGCAATGTTTATTTTGGACAGTGTTTAATTTTTTTTATGATGAATCATGAGTTCTTTGCAGGAAAAATATGTCTAGGTCCCTGAGCCAAAATGATTACAGCTGAAACAAAATTGACTCTTTTCTTGAAGATGAAATTAAAAACACAGTCACCAAACCTTGCCTAGAGAGGGATCTGCTTCCTAAGATGTGTGAAATGTTTTCCTTCACTGAAGTGGAAAAGTGGGAACAAATATGTGTGGTTCTCAGTCTCTTGTTTATAAACCATCCTTCATTTGAGTAACAAAGTGAGTTCTGATAGTTCATTCATAATTCGTGTATTAAGATAGCAGACATTTAACTTAGAAAAAATTATGGGTGTGCTATATAAATGCCCAGGAAAAAACCATGCAATTAACTTAATATTCTTCACTGGTTGAATTTACTATGTACCAATGAGAAAACTTCAGGCATTGATCCTTACCTTCCACCTTGTTTGAGAAAAGAACCTGCTGATGTTTGCTGCCTCACTTTCGAGGGGAGCTGATCCACACGCCTGCAGGGAACCTCCTGTCTCCGTCAAAGGAGCCCCGAGATTACAGATATGCACCACTGCATGTGACTTTACATGGATTCTGGGGACTATGGAGATCTGCATTTAGCTCCCCACATTTGCACAGCAAGTTCTTTACCCCCCTGTTCCATTCGTACCTGCCAAGGCTCAGGAAACATGGCAGAAGAGAAGGCAGAAAGAATCTAGGAACCGGAGGCTGGAGAGGGCTGTTGTGTGATGTCTGCGTAGCACATGGATGCAGTGTGCAGGAGCTCTCAGCTGCTGTGGTTACCTGAGGTAGATCAAGCCAGCCAAGATTTCAGCAGGGATGTGGAAGATCTCACAAGCCACACTCATAACTGAGGAACTATTGGCAGCTGGTAGTTTCCTGGGGAGAGGAAACATTCTTTTTGAGGATATGGCCACTGGTAAGCATCCCACACTCCAGTCCCACAACTATGCGCATACCAGGAGCTCTAATGGGATTGGATGGGTGATTTCAAAAAAGAAGAGACATGAAGTTGGGAGGGAGACAAGTTGTTGTTGGTGGTGGAGTTTGAGATGAAAAAAAAAAGGGTGGTGGTGCATCTCTCTATGCAGAGCAGATTGCTGACAGTGCTAACTAGTCTGCAAAGGCAAGAGGAGGAGCCTATATCATTGAATATATGTACAGATGTCTCAAAAATAACTTTACAGAAGTGTTAAACACGACTAAGTTGGCTTCAGTCCAGAGATGCAAGGATGGCTCAATAAACACCATCAATAGAAATCACATGATCATCTTAACAGACGCAGTAAAAGTCTTTGACAAAACCCAACATTCTTTCTCGATAAAGGCCCTAGAAAATCGGTATAGAGAGATTATGCCTCAGCAAAATAAAGCTATATACAGTATGCTATTGCCTACATCATGCTAGTTGGAGAAATATCCTACTCAGGAGGAAGCCCAATGTCTCCATTACTACTTAAACTGCATTTCAAGTCTCAGATAGAAAATAAGAGAAAGCAAAGAACAAGGCCATTCTAGCCCATCAGTGAACTTCAGAGACCATGTCTCTGAAACAAGATGAAGACAAGCTGAGGAAGACACCATGTATGAACCTCTAGCCTCCACATGCATGCATACAGGCATGCACATATGAACACACACAGAAACATGAATACACATATACTCTATTTTGTCTAACACACACACACACACACACACACACACAAAATTGTTCAGTGAGTAGATGGACTAGCTAAGTACAGACACAAGGGGAACAATTCCTCTTGTCTTTGCAGACTGGTTAGCACTGTCAGCAATCTGCTCTGCATAGAGAGATGCCCTATCAAAATTTAAACAGCAAGTAGAATTTCATTTTAAAACACCACTACTTTTGCTTCTTTGTTATTTTTATGTTGTATCTCCTCTTAAAAATCAATTGTTTTGAAAGTAGAAAAAAAAAAAAAAAAAGACGAGACTTTTGTTCTAATTTGATTTGGTTTGGTTTTGAAACAAGGGTTCACTATCTATTCTTGCCTGGATTTGCTGAGAGTTCTTATTGGCATGTACTGCCACAGTTGACAAGGTACTTTTGATCTGCTTAACCTGAACATTTCCTCAGGATGGATGGAAAATACTCTATTTCTATCATTGACGACCACCCCTAGGTTTTAGGCAAGTTTGTTGTCCGTGTCCCCAGTGATGTTCCACTTTCCAGTAGCCAATGGTTAGAAGGGATGACCGTGCACAGACAGTTGTATTTAAAACATCTTCAGAGCAGGCCCTTGTTTGTGCACCTAAGCAGGAATTACCTAAATAAATTGATGTAGCTAAGGGCTGTAATTAAATTTTCAATTGAACTCTTCTGTAAGACAAGATTAGTTTAGAATGAAAATGAATTTCTCTCAGCCATCTTAGAATCTTCTTTTAAAGCATTTACATCAGGGGCCTATGAGGAAGAATAAGATGCTTCATCCAAACCTAAAAGTATAAATAGGAGGAAAGGCAAACTGCTGTGTACCGACGCGGCCACACTTCCGCCCTCCCCTGCTGTGTACAGAAGCCAGCACACGTCCACTTCCCACACCCTCATGCCTGTCTCTGATGTCTTCTCTTCCACATGACACCTCTACTTATTTAAAATGACACATATGCACTCACACTTACACACACTCAATGCTCGTTATTCCCAAGTGGGCAAAACTTTTCTTGGGTATTATCTTTTCCTTAAGTGATTACCTAAAGTCTTTTTCCCCTGTCATATTTAAGAAAGCCTATTATTTCATCAGTCTATTGTTTATTTATTAACCTGTTACAGAGGAGTTTGTGCTCCTTTATTCCACAAGAATCATTTTTGCTGGGTCAAGATGCAATTGATATATTTTAGGGCTTGTGGGTGTTAATTGTTTATGCTACTTTATTTGGGTTCTTATATCTATCACCTGTCTCCACCCCAACACTCCAATGCCAGATAAGACTGACAGAAGGTTAGTGGAAAGAGGGGGTGTTGAGCTCTTTTTAGACTACTGCCTATTGATTAGGAACATTGAGTTCCTTGGGGCAAGTCCAATCTTCATCTCATCAGGATATCTCCAATTTCTTCTTATTGTCTCTTTTCTCATGACCACTTGACAAACCAGCAACAGCAGCAGCAGGAGCAGGGACCACCAGGAGGAAAAGCCGTGCCTCCTCTCTTGGGGCTCTGGTCTTTTTATTCCTTCTCAAGAGTCCCCAGAATTAAACTATCTTCAGCTGACAGAGTCACCTCCCTGGCAGAGCACCCACAGGCAAATAGTTTGCTGCTGTGGGTAATCTGAAATTGCCCCATATCCCACACCTGGGATTAAAACAAAAACATGTTTACGTAACATAACTGGGTTTTTAAGGACATCAAATTTCTCACTACAAGGACTTCCACATTTCCCCTGGAACCTAAACATTCCTCTTTAAACTAAGAAACAATCTACAGCTACATTCCTGACTTCATATGGCCCAGGACCTTCGAGTCCTTTAAACATTTGTAAAAATCAAAAGAATAACATTTTATGACAGATAAAAATATATGAATTCAAACAAAATGTGGCTGAAATACAGTCACTGCTCTTTTCTTGACAATGGCTACTTTTTGCACACTGGAGGCAGAGTTGTCTAGTCACCATAATGATAGGATAGCCACAAAGTCAAAGAGAATTCATCGTCAGGTGAGTGAGCAGGCAGGACTAAACGAGGAGCCAAGGAAACTGTAGCTGTATCTTGGCACTTGTGTCAGAGTGCCCCTTTGTGCTTAAATGCCCCTAAAACTATAGCTAGATTATCTCCCTGTATCAGAAATTCAGGGGACTCTCCAATTATTTACACATTCATACCAACAAATGGTCTTTATCCTCAAAACATTCTGGATTCTCTGTAACAGCATTCACATTTTAGTTTTTATCCTCCTTGCTTACTTTTCAAGAGGCTCATAGGACAAAACTAAAAGGGACATATGACTTATTATGATTTGAAAGTAGAAAAAAAGGCACTTTGTTTATTTTAAGCAGAACCCAATGGATTAATAATACCACTCTCCTTTCCTGATAGTCTGTGGCTATCTCTCTTAACTTTGCTTGGCTAACTAAATTTTTGTTAAAGTGTCTGTGTCTCTGAATTATTTCCTTGGAGAAGACAAGAGCCAAGAAGAGATCTTCACCTGTTGACATAGCCAGGTTGTAAGATGAATCTTCTAGAAAATTTGCAGCTTCTCTACTGCTTCTTCTTAGCTGATGTGAAGATCATGTAGGCTGAGCAAAGTACTCATGATGCTTCCTGTCTCACTGTTACTGTTGGAGTCGGTGTTAGTTCCTTCCTGTGTTGGCTTCTCTGCCTTTGCCCATTCCTTAGACATGTGTGTTCCTTAAGGCCCCTCCTGTACTTCTTCACCTCATTTAGCCTGGAACCCCACTCCCTCCTATGGTCTCTGTGATGGTTGACAGTAGTTGTCAACTTGGCAAGCTCTAGAATCACAGAAGAAGGAAGCCTCTGAGCATATTTGTAAGGGATAATCTAGATTAATTGAAATGGAGAGACCTACCGTAACCGTGGGCGGCACCATTCCCTGGGCTGGGGGTCTCAGGCTGAGTAAACAAGAGAAAGTGAGCTGAACATTATTAGCCTTTACTGCCTTTGGCTCCCTCATTTGCAGACACAAGGCAACCAGTTGGCCTCCCTCTCCTGCAACCTTGCTCCCACACCTTCCCTGACAGGAGGAAGTGTAAGGCATGGAACTGCGTGCCAAAATGAACCTGTGGCCTTTACATTATTTTCTTGTGAGGTAGTTTTGACCCAGCAATGAGAAAAATAACTAATACAAGCCTCAGACATAATCTTTTTATTTATTCATTTTCACCCCATCATATCCCCCTCCTTCCCCTCCTCCTGTCCCTTCTTCTTCCCCATCTTCCCTCCCCTATTCTCCAGAAGCCGGGAGCCTCCTCCAGCTACCCTCCCACTCCAGCTCCACCAGGGCCGAACACCAAACCACAATTTTGAGGATTGCCACTGCCCCGAGATATACATCCCAGTTCAGAGTCTGCTTATTTTGGATTTTCTCCAGTAAAATAAGCTGAGCGTATCCCAAATTAAATTCACCCCTTCTCTCAAATTTGTTCCTTATTTGTATTCTTAATCTCCAGGAATAGAACAGCCTCCCACCCTGCCACTCAATGAGCAGATCTCTCTCTGTGTGCCTCATTTTCATCCTTCACTTCCAATCCATCAACAAATCCCACTGCATCTCAGGTCCCACACACCTATAGACACTTGCTTTTTTTTTTTTTTAATGTTTTTTTAAATTGAAAAATAAAATCATTCATATTACATTTCAATTGCTATCCCATCCCGTGCATCCTCCCATTCCTCCCTCCCTCCCACTTTCACCCCACTCCCCTTCCCTATGACTGTGACTGATGGGGACCTCCTCCCCTTGAATATGATGCTAGGGTATCAAGTTTCTTCTTCGTAGTCTGCTATCCTTTCTCCCAATGCCATCAGCCCTCCCCATCAAGGGGACATGGCCAAATAAGGGGCACCAGAGTTCGTGTGAAAGTCAGTCCCCAGTCTCCACTTAACTGTGGAGAATATTCTTGGACGCTTACTTTTTGAAAAAGAAATCCAAACCATACAATGGAAAAAAAAAAAAAAGATAGCATTTTCAACAACTGGAGCTGGTCTAACTGGATGTGTACTTGTAGAGAAATGCAAATAGACCCTTATTGATCTTCCTGCAGAAAACTAAAGTCCAAGTGGATTAACGACCTCAACGTAAAACCAGACACACTAAATCTCTTAGAAGAAAAAGTGGGGAAGAGCCTTAAGCTCATTGGCACAGCAGACAACCTCCTGAGCAGATTACTAACAGCTCAGGCTCTGAGATCAACGGTTAGTAAATGGGACTTTGTGAATCTGAAAAGCTTCTGTCAGGCAAAGGACACTGTCAACAGAACAAAATGACAGTCTACAGACTGGGAAGCATTCTTCACCAACCCTACATCTGACAGAGGGCTAATATTCAAAATATATAAAGAACTCAAGAAATTAAACACCCACCAAACCAAATAATTGAATTAAAAAATGAGGCACAGAACTAAATAGAGAATTCTCAACAGAGGAATATCGAATGACTAGGAAACACTTAAAGAAATGCTCAATGACCCTAGTCATTAGAGAAATGCAAATCAAAATGACTCTGAAATTACATCTTACACATGTCAGAATGGCTAATATAAAAAACTCAAGTGACAGTACCTGCTGATGAGGATGTGGGGAAAGGGGAACACTCCTCTATTGTTGGTGGGAGTGCAAATTTGTACAACCACTTTGGAAATCAATCTGGTGTTTCCTCAGAAAATTGGGAATAGTTCTACCTCAAGAACCAGTCATACCACTCCTGGGCATATACCCAAAAGATGCTCCACCACACAAGGACTTTTGCTTAACTATGACCATAGCAGCTTTATTTGTAATAGCCAGAATCTGGAAACAATTTAGTTGTCCCTCAACTGAAGAATGGATAAAGAAACTGTGGAACATTTATGCAATGGAACACTACTCAACTATTAAAAACAAGGAAATCTTGAAATTTGCAGGCAAATGTACAGAACTAGAAAAGATCATCCTGAGTGAGGTCACCCAGACACAGAAAGACATGCATGGTATATGCTCACTTTATAAGTGGGTATTAGCCACATAACAAGATAATACACAGACCTAAAGAAACTAAATAACAAGGAAGACCCTAGGGAGAATGCTTAACTGTCATTCAGAAGGGCAAATAGAATAGAGACTGGAAGCAGTTGAAGAGAAGGAACGGGAAGGGAGCCTACTATAGATGTCCTCTGAAAGACTCCACCCACCAGGAGATCCAAGCAGATGCTGAGACACACAGCCAAACTTTGAGGTCGAGCACAGGGAGTCTTATGGAAGAGTTGGGAAATAGAGGGACCTGGAGGGGACAGGAGCTCCACAAGGAGAACAATGGAGCCAACAAATCTGGGTGGAAAAGGGGGTGCTTCAGAGACTGTTGCACCTACCAAGGACCTTGCGTGGTGTGGACTTAGACTCTTTGCTCAGATATAGTAGATAAGTAGAACAGTCTACTTGTGGGGCCCATAATACGGGGAATAGGGACAACTTCTTCTGTCATTGACTCTGGCTCCACACATTGGCAGGGCAGCCTTGCCAGGCCACAGAGAAAGAGGATACAGGTAGCGCAGATGAGACTTGATAGGCTGAGGTCAGATGTTAGAGAAGAAGGGCTTCCCTTTCTGAGGACTAGGAGAGGGAGGGAGAGGGTACGAGAGAGGAAGGGAGGACAGGATTGGGAGGTGATGAGGGAGGGAGCTACAATCAGGATATAAAGTGAACAAATTAAAAATAAAATAATAATAATAAAAAAAGAAAATTAACTTGCAGACTACATGAAATGAAAATTTCTTCACCAGATTCATGTTGTATAGAAATTGAGAAATTTTGCTGAAAATTTTCACTCACAAAAGAAACACATGTCCTCATAGAAGGTCATGTCTTTAATCCAAGCTCTGAAAAGCATGGCGGGTGGGGGGGGGGCTCGTCACCAATATGACAACAGCCTAAGACTAAAGAAGTGCAAAAACAGATGGCCTACAAATCAAAACCTTGTCCCCAAAAGAGTTGCATTGCACTGGCAGTGTCCATAAAGCATGACGAATTTGTTCCAGTTTCTTCAAGAGTATTTTTGTTTTTTTTTAAATTGATGTATGAGCAGGGATATTGAAAATCTAGACAATCTATAAGAAGTTTCTAGTATAAACGAACAGGAGCTACATGTGCTTGGCAAGCACAGCATGACAAAGTCACACCTCAGCACAGTTACTACTTAAATTGAAATGTGTTCTCACTTATAAGGGCTTATTAGCCCAACATTGAAGTCCTCTGAGAGTCTTCACTTAGCAGGGGATCGGGACAGATGCTGGGACTTGCTACTGAACTAGAGGTGAGAGGGGTATGGAAGAATTGGGATATAGAAGGGCCCAGAAAGTCCAGGATCCCACAAGAAGACCATCAAGGCTGATGGATCTGGACCCAGGGGGACCTGCACAAACTGTTGCACCAACCAAGGACAATGTTGTAAACCTAGACCCCTATTCAGATCTAGCCAATGGACAGTTCATCCTCCACAGTTGTGGGGAGAGCAGGGACTGCCTCTGTCATGAACTCTGTTGCCCCCTATTTGACCACTTCCCCTTGGTGGGGAGGCCTGGTGGCTCTCAGAGGAAAGAGAAGCAGGCTATCTAGATGAGACTTGATAGGCTATGATTATATGATGGGAGAGGAGGTCCCCTTCTGCCACAGGTCTAGGGGAGGGGAGTAGGATGAAAAAGGAAGAGGAGACTGAGAAGATACAAGTGAGGGGATAACAATCGGGATGCAATTTGAATAAATTATAAGAAAAAATCATTTGTGTGTGTGTGTGTGTGTGTGTGTGTGTGTGTGTGTGTGTGAGAGAGAGAGAGAGAGAGAGAGAGAGAGAGAGAGAGAGAGAGAGAGAGAGACAGAGAGACAGAGAGAGAGAGACAGAGACAGAGACAGAGAGAGACATAGAGAGAGAAAGATGTGTTCTCACTTTCCTATTGCTGTCAGATCTGTTATGAGCTGGGTTCAGCCAGCGGCCTCATCCAGAACCATTAGATTCACTTGTTTCTAGTATGAGCCATTGATGCAAAGTCAGGTGAAACATAACAGCATATTTTCTGGTATCACACTCTATCTCATTGTATTTTTATGTGGGGACTTTGGAAGTCACTTGAGTTTATTTTAGAAGTTTATATATCTTTTACGTCTTTGTGATTTAACAGTAATATTGGTTCTGCCTATCTATCTATCTATCTATCTATCTATCTATCTATCTATCTATCTATCAATTGATCTATCTATAAGGCCATGCTATTGAGCCCTGGCTGGCCTGGAACTCACATGTAGACCAGACTGTCTTTACTGAGGTCCATCTGACTATGTCTTCTGAGTGCTGGGAATAAAGTCAGGTCCCAGCACCCCTGGATTTCCCACTTGTTTTGATGTGGAGTCTTGCTCTGTTAACTCAGGCTAGCCCTAAACACTGAGTCCAGAGGAACGTCTGCCAAGGTCACTCAAATGGCCTGTGATGAAAAGCTATACCCAGACAAACTATTTGCCATACAAGGTCTCACACTTTTATCAGTTTTGTGAATAATATTTTTTCAAGTCATAGATAGACCATGCAGAAAATTGGCAACGATAAGTAGGCTGTGCAAAGAATTAAAAATACAATTATAACAACAGCTATTTAACTCTACAAGGTGTGCCAAAGAAGAGACTCAGGAAATTACCTAGCAGTTAGCATCAATACCAAGGAAGAAAAAGAACAAGTAATAATAGGGTCGATCAAGAAGTACCTAGGCAAGAACAATTTAATGAACAAGAAGCAGCATGAATTTGTGCAGAAAGACTGTGGAGCACAAACCAGTTGGAAAGTACGGATACAAGTGCTGTGGCCAAAGGAACCTAAATTTGGCGATTTTGTGTTATAGCAATAATCATGTGAAAAGGAATAAATTAAAGTAATCCTATAAGAATAAAAATAAAATTAGGCTTTGGATGGAAACTACAGTCCTTTGGGAAATCTTGCTGCTTAGAAGACAGTTTTAGCTCAATCAATGCTTCCACCACGGGACTCCTCCACGAAGCACATAATGAGTGTTAGAGTATTAGCCTACCACCCACTAACACGCTCAAAGCTTCCTAATAAGCCACTGTCAAGCCAGCCAAACAGGGGCGGTTTGTGAAGGCTATCTCTGTGAGTAAACCAAGGATGAGAATAATAGAGATTATGGTCTGAAAAGATGAGAGCTCTTAGCAATCCAATGCCCTCAGGTGGCTGTATTAAGTTTTACCTTTTTCTCTCACATTTTTGAGAGTTGCACCCACAAGTACTATATTTATATTGCTTACAGCCCACCAGACCCTCCTTCAACTCATCCTGTGCATCTCCATCATTCCCTTTCACTCCATGACATGTGCTGAGGGCTCACCACTTGGGATTGGATAAGCCGTCCTTAGAGCAGACTGTCCTTTTCTCAGCAGCCATTACTTGTCATTAGCTTTTCATGCAAGGGTGGGTCACTTTCTAAAAGCAGCACAATTCCCAAGTGCTCTCTAAACACCTATCCTCAGAGCTCATCTCTCATGAAAAAAACCCTTCAGGAGGGTGTGTGCGCGTCCTGTCCTATAGAGGTGTTCTCAAGGTGGGCAGCGTCAAAGAAGCTTCAGTCAAGTGGGCAACCTCATGTCAGGATCTCTTTGATGGATAAATGACAGCCAGCAAGATACTGTGAATAAACTGCTGTCCAGGAAAGAAGGGCCCACTCTCCAAAACTGAGCCAAATTAGGATGTCTGGTAGAAAATGTTTGGGTTGTATGGTGAAGTCAAGATGGAAACCTCACTAAAACCAAAAACTTCCTATTCTCCTTACATCTTCTTAGTCAATTAAACTCAACTAGGTTTTTTTGCAAATGTCACTCTGCTTTATGGAAATTTAAATATGAGAGTGTGTTAATTTCTTTACCCAGGGGAAATTATGCATACTTCTTCATCTTAAATTCCTGCCTTATTCTTACTTTACACCTCATTTCACTGAATAAAAAAAAAGTTAGCGCGTAAGCAACCATCACTAATGATCACAGCATGTTTATTCAATGATCATTAAAGTGCTATTAGATTTAAAACACACAAAATATCTTGCTGTGGAATTATGCTTTTGTAGCATTTTTTTATTATTTCATTTCACCTATCAAAATTGCTATTGGTGAATGCAGTGAGCTTATCATTTTCAGAAAGTGAAATCAGTTCATTCCAACGTAATGGTTCATTACTTACCATACATCTTAAATCATGTTTAAGGGTAGAATGCAGTTTACTTCTCTCAGTTCTGTCTTTTCTCATGAATATTTAAATAATTTGAAATTTTTGATCTCACAGTTAAATCAAAATAAAACTTAGATATAAACATTTTAATCCTTCAGATATTCCACCAGGTTATTGAAAAATACTTAAAGTACTCTTACATTTTGGTGAGTTATAGACTATTTCAGGTGCTCGTTCTCTATGTCTGTAAACGAAGGTGATGAAAATGACAGTGAAAATCCTAATTAATATTTATGAAGTTTTTCACTTTGTGTTTTAAAAATGTTACATTTGCACTAATGTTTACGGTAGTTCTACTCACTGCAGAGAGCAAATGATCATTCTCGCAGATTGTCATCACCAGATGAATGTATAATAGAAACATGGTGCACATAATTCTATTCAGTCATAGACAAGAACGAAATTATAACAATTTCAAAAAATAGGTATAACTTAAATATATTGTATTAAGTGACATAAACAAGGTTTATAAAAACAAATATCATGGCTCCCTCTTACATGTGGATCCCAGCTTCCCACCTGTGTTCATATATTATCTGGTAGTGAGTTTGTGTAGAAAACTGGCCTGTGAGAGCTGGGGAAAAAGGTTTAAAAGAAGGGTAAAGAGAATATTAAACCACATGTGATACGAAGGTAGATTGGTACAAGCAAGGGGGGAGGCAGGGATATGAGAGAGAAAAGTAGAAGGAGGGGCAATCAAAACTAAGTTTACATGGAAATGCCCTAAGGAAAACAGCTAATTTCTGGGGTAATTGCAATTAAATTAGAAATTCAAGTTAAGCACCTTTTAAAATAATTTATTTTTATGTGTATGATTATTATCTACATGTATATATATTTCATACATGCCTGTTTCCCATGGAGGCCAGAAGATGTCATCAGACCCCCAAGAGTTGGAGTTGCAGACTGTTGTGAGCTACCACATAGGTGTTGGGAACTGAACCCAGGACCTCTGCAAGAGCAGCAATTGAACAGGAGTGCTTTTAACAACTGAGTGATCTCTCTCCAGCCCCTTAATAATAATAATAATAATAATAATAATAATAATAATAATAATAATAAATTTAAGTAATTATCTTTATAAAGGTAGAGAGTAAAATGGGTAAGGCAGTTGTTTACCACATGTGACAACTGACAGTACACTACACAGATAGTAGAAATGCATCCAG
Organism: Acomys russatus; assembly: GCF_903995435.1. Taxonomy (NCBI): domain Eukaryota; kingdom Metazoa; phylum Chordata; class Mammalia; order Rodentia; family Muridae; genus Acomys; species Acomys russatus. The sequence continues at coordinate 14,973,207 of NC_067139.1, forward strand.
AGAGTACAGTAAATCATTAGGAAGCAAGTATAAATCATCTGTCATATTAGGTTAGAGGCATGCCCACCTAAGAGCATTGAGCAACGCTGCCTTTGTCATATCTGTTTCTACATTCTTATAAAATTATTTGAATGAGGGACATGAAATTTGGTAAGACATACTGAATAACATAGATTCCTGTCTTATCAGCAGGATTTTGTAGCGGGTGTGTTTGAGCTGTGGGCAATATCCATGCATAGAATAATTAGAGCTAGGATTAGGAATATAGCTAAGCCCAACAGGGGGAAGGCACTAAGTTCATTTCCCAGTGCTACAAAGAAATAAATGAATGAACAAATGAACGAATGAATAGACATAGAGGGGAAAGGAGAGAGGGAGGGAGGAAGAAGTAAAGGAAGATTTGAACTAATAAAAATGGTCAGCAATTTTTTATCTTAATTACTGTCAGTCAAATTTACTTGTGTTTTGCCTATATTTATTCATTTGATCCTTATTCACATTAGGTTCTATTATCAGAAAGATTTCACTGGTAACTAAACTGCTCCAGCTTAAACAACTTGGCCAACTCAAACAACTACTAAGTGAGATACTGGAAATCCTTATGGTAAGTGTGCTGTGTAGCAGTTTTCTCCAAAGTTAGAAGTCTTCCATCTTGGAGGGAAACGTCCTTAGTGAAACACCAGGATATTCTAGGACAGGATGTTTATAAGGAGGTGAGACAACAGAATGTTCTAGGGCTGTGTTTCTCATCCTTCCTAATGCTGAGACCCTTTTAATGCAGTGCCTCATGCTGTGGTGATATCCAAATATAAACTTATTTTTGTTGCTACTTCATAACTGTAATTATGTTACTGTCATAAATCATAATGTTACTATCTGATGTGACGGTCTTAGACAAACCCCATGGAAGGGTCTTCAATGGCCAAAGAGGTTGCTGCCTTCAGCTTGACAACCCCTGTTCTAGAGGAAGGTGAAACACCCCATTGTGCAGGTAAGCCCTGTTAAGACATAAAGGAAACAACTCAAAATGGTTTTGAGAAGTCCATGAAATTGATAAAATTTACTAAGCTCCTCCCTTCCGAAGAGTATATGAGCATAAGGCTACGCATCACTCTTAGACAAGAAAAGCTGTGATTTTGACACAAGCCCAGCCTCCTGGAAGAAGTAGACACCAGCCAAGAAGCCTGAAAGTAGCAAACCAGCCAATCTGCCTAGAAGAAGAAGAAGAAGAAGAAGAAGAAGAAGAAGAAGAAGAAGAAGAAGAAGAAGAAGAAGAAGAAGAAGAAGAAGAAGAAACCAGTTGAATTCTCTGAAAGAGGCTCATACCAACAGAGCCACCTGGAAAGAGCACTCTACAACCTGTTGAATCTGTGTCCTGTGCTCCAGATCCCCTCACGGGAGAGCTGCCATCCACCCTGGTATGGGTTTTCATGGTACAGCTGTCTTTGGGTTGTTATTGTTTGTATAGTAACATTGCATTTCTATTTCTGTAACTAATCCCAATAAAACTCTTTGCTTCACTGATTTGGAGTTTGGTGGTAAATGTACTTTGATCTATCATTGGCTCCCTATCTGGGGTGAGTAGACATCCCTAGGAAGTCTGTCTTACAACCAAGTGCCAGAAACCATCAGCTGTCAACTGGCTTAGCCAAGCTCTGTTGGTTTCTCTTTAAGTGAATGTCAGATCTCTGGACTCCTAGTTAACCCTTTCCCCACAAAACTATAGTATTTTTGTATTTTCAAAGACAGGCACAAGGTTCAAAGGAGAAATTAGTGACTACTGGTAGGTGTGAAAAGAACATTAAGAAACTAGTCTATGATCTCATTTTTGAGGCTAGGCAAGTTTTCAAAGGTTAGAAGGTAGGGCAGTGGGTTATGTAGGATAAAGGTTAAAATAGAAAGTTGGGAAAATGTGTAAAGCTAGTGTAAGAGAAAATGAAGCCTGTGAGAGTTGAGCATGAGCAACGGTCTTTCCCTGGGTTGGACCTGGCATGCTGCACCACCAACAAGACAGCTTACTGGTGGATAGTGGCATTGATAATAAATAGGTAACCAACTGATTTCTGGTTGGATCTGAGGCTTACTCCATACAAGGAAGTTAAGGCCCATGAATGGGGAAATGAAAGACACTAAAGTGGGCCTACTGCTTTTGCTTTTCCTAAACTGACATGTTGTCAAACTGCCTCATAAGCATTATGCTGATACACATAGACTGCCGATGCTCTCACCTTCATCAAAGAAGCTTCTCTTTGAAGCAAATGGCAGTTAATTCAGATACTATGGCTGGCTGACGTACTAAAAACAAGTGATTGTTGAACACTCAGCCTTAAATGTGACACATAAAACTCCCTATAAGGCAGAGAGAACATTATGAAAGACAGGTCCAAAACAGCACAAGAGCGATGGTGGAGAGGAGGCCCTTGACATGCTCTTTGTGGAATGCCGTGGTTGCCAGCATAGAGTTCTCACCAGACTGAGTCCATAAGCATTTAGTCATAGGTGGGGGAGGGATAGTAGGGCATTTCCCTGCCCAGTAGAACTAAGAGGAGTCAAGGGCTGTGAACTAAGTGGAAGTCACTGTTTTCACTGATGTAGCTACTGTCGAGTTACTCCAGCAAATAGGTTCACACCCATGCCACACAGTGGTCTTGGCTAATCCCAAGTCACCGAGCAAAACAAAACAAAGCAAGCCAAAAACAAAAACAAAAACAAACAAACAAACAAACAAACAAAAAACAAAAGAAAAAGTCACGAAGCTAGAATGGCGACTTGGTGGCAGGAGGAGGGCCTATGGAGGAAAAGGATAACGAACGACGGAGGAGGTATGAGCATGACCAGAACGCATATGAAATTAAGAAAAATCTATTTATTTTGAAAGATAACATATTCCTGCTATCTCAGTTCCTATCCCAGCCAAGCAGAGGTAAGTCACAACTCTATAAATTTGGACTTTAAAAAGAAGTTCTCTAAAAAGCTACTTAGAAGCTTACTGATGCATTTTGAGGTTTAATAACGAGCTCGTGCTTCATGATAATTATATTTTCTATTTTGCAAAGTACCAAGGATGATAACTCACCACTATGCTTTTAGCTTTAAAGAAAGGGAAAGTAATTTAGGGAAAATACTGTTAAATGATTAACAAGCTTATCTATAGAGGTATAGTTAGCTCAATGGAAATGAGATAGACAGGGAATAAAAACACAAACACTGAAACCTTATCCTGCCCTGAGTGCCTTATGAGTCCAAATGAAATGGAAAAACCGTTGGACGGAAGTGCTTTCTATGTGCCTGTTACATAGAACTTAAACGCCCAGCAGAAGAGTTCCAGGGCTCTTGACTGATGGGTTGTCTGGGTTTTAGGTACAGCTTCCTGGCTTTTGCTTGCAAATAATTAGCTTACTAAAAAGAAATTTTATCCTATACATTTTATTTAAAAATTTATAAATTTCATAATAATAGTACAGGAAGGAACTGTCATGTTAATAAAGATATACTAAGTTTATAGGTATTGTGGTGGTTTGAATACGTTTGGCCCCCATAGACTCATGTGTTTGAATGCTTGGCCATAGGGAGTGGCACTATTAGGAGGTGTGGCCTTGTCGGAGGAAGTGTGTCACTGTGGGGGCGGGCTTTGAGGTTCCCTACGCTCAGGCTCTGCCCAGTGAGGAAGATACTCTCCTTCTGATGCCTGTGGGTCCAGATGTAGAACTCTTGGCTCCTCTAGCACCATGTCTGCTTGCACGCTACCATGCTTCCTGCCATGATGATAATGGACTAAACCTCTGAAACTGTAAGCCAGTCCCAATTAAATGTTCATCTTTGTAAGTGTTGCCTTGGTCATGGAGTTTCTTCACAGCAACAGGAATCCTAACTAAGACAGATATAAAATAAATTTTTGATAAAAATTATTCAGCAAGAAAATGTTTTCAGATAGGAATGGTTTTTGTACAGAGAGTTTTGTCCTGAAATAGAAGATTGTTTCAAGATGGAAAGATGAAAAAAGATGAAACTGAAGGCTGGGCATGCCAAAAGTACAGAAAGTGGATAAGTATATATAAAAGTCATTAAAAATGTTAAGGTCACTGGATGGTGGTCACTCACACCTTTGATACCAGCACTTGAGAGGCAGAGGCAGGAGATCTCTGGATATCGAGCATTAACAACAACAACAACAACAACAATAATAATAATGAATTGTAAAGTAAATAAATAACAAGTTAATGGTATTTAATATTTCACTTGGCATATTCTTAAGTGATAAAATACTATTCCTTGTATTTTTTACAACTTTTAAAATGTTATGTGTATGTATTATATATCTGTATGGGACATGCATGCAGCTGCCTGGGGAGTTCAGATGAATCCATCCTCCTTCAGCTGGAGTGACAAGGGTTAGTGAGCTTCCTGACATGAATACTGGGGAATGAACTCAGGTCCTCTGCAAGAGAAGCACCCATTCTTAGCCACCCAGCCATCTTTCCGTCCCCTATAATCCTTTTTAATTTAAATGGGTTTTTTGAGAATTTTTAAAATTAATTTATTCTTGTCACATCTCAATGTTTATCCCATCCTTTGTATCCTCCCATTCCCCCCCCCCCCATTTTCCCATTATTCCCCTCCCCTATGACTGTTCCTGAGGGGGATTACCTCCCCCTGTATATGCTCATAGGGTATCAAGTCTCTTCTTGGCAACCTGCTGTCCTTCCTCTGAGTGTCACCAGGTCTCCCCCTCCAGGGGACATGGTCAAATGTGAGGTACCAGAGTACATGAGAAAGTCGTATCTCACTCTCCATTCAACTGTGGAGAATGTTCTGACCATTGGCTAGATCTGGGTAGAGGTTTAAAGTTTATCTCCTGTATTGTCCTTGGCTGGAGCCTTAGTTTGAGCGGGACCCCTGGGCCCAAATCTGCCTATCATCATGTTCTACTTGTAGGTTTCTAGGACCCTCTGGATCCTTCTACTTTGCTATTCTCCCATGCTTCTCTCATCTAGAGTCCCAATAGGATGTCCTCCCCTCTGTCCCAGTTTCCTGATAAGTGAAGGCTTTCGTGGGACATGCCCCTTGGGCTAGTATGCAGATATAAGTGAGTATATACCATTTGACTCTTTCTGCTTCTGGGTTAACTCACTCATTATGATCATTTCTAGTTCAATCCATTTATCCACAAATTTCGGAATTCCTTGTTTTTAATAGCTGAGTAGTATTCCATAGTGTATATGTACCACAGTTTCTTTACCCATTCTTCTACTGATGGACACTTAGGCTGTTTCCATGTTCTGGCTATTATGAATAAGGCTGCTATGACCATGGTTGAGCAAATTTTTTTGTTGTGTGCTGGAGCATCTTCTGGGTATATTCCAAGGAGTGGAATAGCTGGGTCTTGAGGAAACCCTATTCCCATTTTTCTGAGATAGCACCAGATATATTTCCAAAGTGGCTGTACTAGTTTGCATTCCCACCAGCAATGAAGGAGTGTTCCTCTCTCCCCACATCCTCGCCAGCATGTGGTATCACTTGAATTTTTGATCTTAGCCATTCTGATGGGTGTAAGATGGAATCTCAGAGTTGTTTTGATTTGCATTTCCCTGATGACTAAAGAGGTTGAGCATTTCTTTAAGTGTTTCTCAGCCATTTGATATTCCTCTGTTGAGAATTCTCTGTTTAGTTCCAAGCCCCATTTCTCAATTGGGTTATTCGGTTTGGTGGTGTTTAATTTCTTGAGTTCTTTATCTATTTTGGATATTAGACCTTTGTCAGATGTAGGGTTGGTGAAGATTTTTTCCCAGTCTGTAGGCTGTCGCTTTGTTCTCTTGACAGTGTCTCCTGCCTTACAGAAGCTTCTCAGCCTCATGAGGTCCCATTTATTAATGGTTGACATTAAGGCCTGGGCCGTTGGTGTTCTGTTCAGGAAGTTGTCTCCTGTGCCAATATGTTCCAGGCTCTTTCCCACTTTTTCTTCTAAGTGGCTTAGTGTCTCTGGTTTTATGTTGAAGTCTTTAATCCACTTGGATTTGAGTTTTGTGCAATTTTAAACATGAGTATTTACATTACTTTCACTCTTCTCTCCCATGTCCAACATCCCTCTCTTTCCCATTTCCAACTCCTGTCATGTGTCTCTTCCTCACTCTATATATCTGGACCCTATTAAGTCCATCCAGCATTGCTGGTATGTGCGGCATGTGTGTGAGCATAGGGCTGACCACTAGAAGTTGGATGAGCTGTCAGGGAACTCACTCCTGGAGAAAACTGATTCTCCCCTCTCAGTAGCCACTGAGCTCTTCACTGGAGGTGGCATGTTAATTGGAGTTGTCATTATGCAGGTCTTGTTTAGGACCACACTGCATCTCTGTGGTAACCTCCCTCAGCAGAAAACAGAAGTTTCTTTGATGATGAGTGACAGCTGCACTTACTTCTGAGTATTAAGGTCAAGTTTTTACAATAGAATTAGGAACTATAATAATTTAGAAAAATGGCAGCAGTAGGGTCTCCCTTAGGGTCTCTGACCCCTCTGGCCCCAGTAGTTAGTTAGGCACCATTACAAGGCATGAATTCCTCCTATTGAGTGGGGCTTAATTTGAATTAGACAACTGTGGTTACCCCTAAGATAAAAATGCCACGGTTGCACTGTTGGGGATATCTTGCTGGTCAGGCATTGTGGTTTGTAGGCTTCATAGCCAGCTCCTCTTCCTTGGCAGCTGACCTCTCTATCCCCTTCTGGTATTATGAGAGCAAGACCTTAGGCTTGCAGGTCAGTTCCCACTTGATTCCTTCACTCTTGTGTTCAAAGTGTGTGCTGTATTCAGAGATAGGTTCTTACCTTCAAGTACTGAAAGGAGACCAAGGGCATTGCCAGCAGTCCAAATTATTTTGGAAAACTCTTGTAATCTCCAACTAATAACTCAAAAGGTCTCCCATGTTTAACACTAGGGCCATGGCAGGTAGTGTATGGTTCCTGTGAAAGTCATCACCACCTCATATGATGTTAAATGTACACACACACACACACACACACACACACACACACACACACACACACACACGCACGCACGTGTGCACGCACACATTTTTCAAAAAGTAAGCTTATAAAATGATATGTTGCTCTGTGCACTTTTCAAACATTCTTACTGTTATTTCTTTCTCCTTCTTTCCTCTCCCTGGCTATCACCCTTCCTCCTTACTCTTCAGTATAGTGTTACCCACTTTCTCTATTACCCCTGTTGTAGCATGGGTCACCTGCTACCCCCTTTCCAGAGCTTCTCCTCCCTATAGTTAGGAACCATATTAATTTAGAAAAATGGCAGTAGTAGGTTCTCCCCTAGGGTCTATGACCCCTCTGGCCATTGTACTTTGTACAATTAGACAAAGTATATTGACTTTGTAAGTATCAATTTGCTAAGTAGTCTTTGCTTCCCCACAAGGCAAATACAGAAACACGGACTCTTATTTTAATCTTACCTATGAATATTAACTTTCAGATTATGCACTACACATCGCACAATGTATATGCATATATGTAGCTTACAGATTGACTGTGTAGGATTGAGGAGTGTCCAGCAGGGCTCAAGGAATTGCAAAGCAGAGAGGGTAGCTAAGGGGATCAAAAAGGGTCTCTGATGACTGCTGGGGGTCTGTTGCTGGGAGTGGAGGCTTGAGTTGAGCCATTGGCAGAGGCTGTAGACACCGAGTGCAAGACTCAGCCCTGATGACAGTCACATGGCAGGTGGAGACACACAAATGGGCAGATGCGCTACTTCAAGCCACATCACAGCAGGGACTGAGCTGAAGCTGCTAGGATGGTTGGGAGTTCTCCGTTGCACACAGGGTGGTAAGATTAGGTCTTCTTACACTGAAACCTTAGGGCTTCTCCTCTTCCTGGGGTGGAGGTGAGGGAGCTGCACACTTCCTAGTCTGGTGAGTTCAGTATGTTGTCACACCTGGCTTCCCTGGTTTGATATTTGCATCAGCAGATGTGGCTGTAGCTCCCATTTACTTTGATGGTATATATATATATACCTCATACACACACACACACACACACACACACACACACACCCCACACATATAGTGGGGGCCTTTTTCCTTTAAGGAATAAGTTGTTAATCTGTCTGTACCTTGTGGCTGGTGCCAGACAGATGGTGTTTACATGCCCATTAAGGTGTGAATTCTACTTCTGCAGTTTCAGTCAAAACGGAGTCAATACTGCTTGTAAAATAAAACCTCTGCAGTTTGAAAAGTCAGTGGTTTTTTTTGTTTGTTTGTTTGTTTGTTTCCACAATGTGGAGTAACTCAGAACAGGGCACATCCTGATCTTAAGATCTTCATTTTCACTGGATTTGAATCTCTAGTACTTCATTGAGGATTTGCATCTCCATTCACAGTTAGGAAGTCGTCTTTTACTGTGTTGCCTGAGTTTGGTATCAAAGTAATTCTGGCATCACGATACACTGGGGAATGTATTCTCTCTCTCTCTCTCTCTCTCTCTCTCTCTCTCTCTCTCTCTCTCTGAACTGAGTTCATCTTATTCTCTCTCTCTCTCTCTCTCTCTCTCTCTCTCTCTCTCTCTCTCTCTCTGTCTGAACTGAGTTCATCTTGTTCTCTCTCTCTCTGAACTGAGTTCATCTTGTTCACGAATATTTTGCTCTATATTTTGACATAATGTTTTTATTTTTAATAAATGCAGCTTGAGCCACATGTAAACTAGGAGGGACTGATAAACAACTCTTTTATTTTACAGTTCTCAAGTTAATCCGTGCCATCTGTGATCCTCAACAAAGGCGTCATATTTTGAGTTAGCCACAGCAAAGACAAGGGAGTTTCCTAAGTCATCTTTAAAGGTTTTCTAAGCTCCCCTATCCCCCGCCCCCTTCCTAAGTGAAGCATTTATCTTGGAGTCAACTCTTGTGGCCTTATCCCGATCTCCTGTCCTTCCATCTTCAAAGCTTCAGGCTGTGGTGAGGGATTCAGGACCAGCTGAGCGCCTATCTGGGAGGTGACACTGGGTGACTGGCAGCTGGGAAGATGCCGTCAGAATCCGGAGAAGGAGAGGGTTGGACAGAGGGTCTCGGGGCGGGGCGGGGCGGGGGAGGAGTGCAAAGCAAAGCCTTCGGGTTGGAACCTGCAGAGCAGCGACGCCCCCCTAGGCAATAAATATGGAGGTGACTGCAGATTGCCAGGCAGTTGAGAGAGACTGGGTGATGCTGTGTGGCCTGAGTGGACAAGGGGCGTGAGTTTTGTTCCACGGGTCGCCAGGGTGGCCGAGACCGGTACCAGTGCAGCGGCTCTCGCAGCTCTGCCGCTCTCCCGGGTGAGTCCCAGCCCAGGCGTCCCGCCAGCATGGTGATCAGGGGCGGGAGGGGTCGGTTTCTTGTCACCGCGTCTGAATCCGGAGTACTGGGTAAAGAGGAACGGGAGGGTCCCGGGGATCCAAGGGAGCGAGCTCACTCCGAGCAGCCGGGCAGACTAGAGTTGGCGGCCCTTCTCCAGTTCAGGTGGAAGAAAACTGCGCTCCCTTGCAGCGTAGTCCAAAGGAGTCGTCATGTTTCGATCAAACTCTTCAGGATAGAAATCTTCAGAAATGGGAGGCAAGCAAGCCAACTTTCCCCCGTGCTTTTAAATAACTTGTGTTTTAACTGTGACCTGAATTTAACTGTGGCCCGTGTGACGGCGGGGCCAGCAATTTGAAGTTGCGCTACTTTGAGCTTAAATTACGATTGTCTCCAACCTCGCTTCTTGGTTTGCCAATGACCTTGCGCTGCTGTATTCCTTGCTTCCCCCATCTCTACAAATCTTACAAACCTGTGGCTTCAGACACAGTCGGTGGTGGGTCAGACTTCATCACCGCAAGGGTTCCCGGCTGCTCTCGTTGATTCCTCAGCTTGAGGTGGGAAGAAGCAGGTAACTGTCCCTGACTACAGGCAGACTCTGACCTGTAGTCCCCGCAGGATTTCAGTGGTCTCTTTTCAGTACTGAGCTGAGCGCAGGGCTCTCTGCTCTACCCCATTTACCGTCCCTCATAAAACTGACTGATTTTTCTGACTCCTCCTTTTCTGTTTGTTCATGTTTTTGTTGTTGATTTTGATTTACTTCCTCATAAACGCTTAATCCAGCGTCTCAGCACTGCTGTGATATCCAGAAAATTTAAGCCAATTCTACCCAAGGCTTGACCTGTCGCCTTGTCTTTGGCCAAGCACAGGGGAAGAGGCTACAGGTAGGTGCCCTTGTTTGCCAGTGCCCTCATTAAGCATAAGGACCCCCCCACCAACTCCCAGGAGATGTTTTCTCAGGAAAGTTCGGGCACCCTGTGTGCCCTGAGGTCACTTTTGGAAGTTGGCAGCTTTAATTTCCTGTGTCATTCCAGGAAAAGCAAGACACAGAGAGGGATCAAGCAGCCCTGCGACCTGTTCTCTTCAGTCAGGAATTGTCCTCTTTTCCAGGGTTGTCTCCTTTTTCCAAAATGACTTTCTTGATGGTTACCACCACAGAGTCCTGGGGCGCCACATTTATTGCACTTAGGAAAAACCTTAACCCCCTTACAACTTTTCATTAAAAAAAAAAAAAAAAGAAGAAGAGCCGAAAAGGACTCCAAGAGACTTGTTTTAGCATTTCATCTTCTTGGTTTAACAACAAGCAAGCAAGCAAACAAACAAATGAAACCCCTCCTGTCCTGTTTGCCTGTCTCAGGAGGCAATTTGAAGCTGTTAAGGCCCAACTTGGACAGTCACTTCTCCATCCTGCTAGCACTCAGGGACCCTCTTGATCCTTCCATATCGAGTGTTTTTACTTGTTTAACAATTCTGAGTCTCAGCTCACTGCCCAGAAGGTCCCTTCTTGTCATTACAACCCTCTATTCTTCCTGCTTCCTGGTTATTGCTGACAAAATAAAAGTCTGAAATGATTACCTTATCAGCCCATGCTTAGAGCTTTCAAAACTGCCTAACTTTCCTTTTACCCTCTCTGGACAGGCGTTCTTAGAGATAGTCCCATCCTCCAACCATACATGACAATTCCTATAATGTATGATATATAACGCTTGAGATTTAGGGAGTGGCCCCAAGTTGCAAGGTCTTAGAATTGGCTGAATTTTCTTCCTTCTCCTCCTGGATTCCTTGTTTTTTTGATTGTTCATGCTTTTGTTGTTGATTTTGGTTTACTTCCCCTCCACAAGGCCCTAATTTCTAGTTCTGCTCTCCCTGGGTATTCACTGAACCAACCTCAGCATCCACCACCTTAGAAGACAGTGGAAGACCTGCCATCTGGAGACTTTCAAAATGTCAGTCCATCACAGTGTCTGAGGCAGGCTAACTGAGCTTCAGTCTGTCTTCGGTCTTACCTGGGTCAGTGTAAGGAAGACACCTTATGGACCTTTCAGCTTTCTTGAGTTTCTTTGTTTCCTGTCTGTTTGGAGGAAGAATTGTCCCTGTCACTCCAGAGCTTACCTTTGCCGGCTGCTACTTAAGACGGTGTGGACACTGTGTTACTAATTAACATCAACTACTAATTTTGCTTGCGCTGAGGAAAGAAAAGTTTAATCTTATACTCACTCCAAACCCAAGTGAAGTGCTTAGCCGCAAAGGGCTTCGAAGCACAGTTTGCATGACGGATGTGCGTCTTCTCTGTGCTCTCATGATGCCCTTCCAGGCAGAGAGTGAGAGCTGCTATATTTTGCTTTCAAATCTGTTATAGGGACAGAGATGGAATTCCCGCCCCATTTGCGTATTTTGGCCGCCCAGCACAGCCTGTTATTTACCCTCATGCCTGGTCCTTCCCCTGAAGTTTTAGGGTCTAAAAACCAACGTTAAAATGACTTGATAGCTACAGTTACTCTTAACCAGTATTACCGAAGTGGCAGAATGATTTGGCAGGTGGCTACTGTTATACCAGTAAGGCTCTAAAATATAGTATTTCCCTCCCAGAAAAGAAATCTAAAGTGATAGAAATGTGCCAGAAGTTTCATTAGACTTATTACTTTAACAGCAAATCTGACAGGGGGAAATACAAAACAAGCTATATACTTACAACATTCCTAGAAATGACAAGTGGATGTCGCTGTTGTGTACAGCCGCATTACTGTGAACTATTTGCTGAATTTTAGTTCTTTTCATAGTAGATAATCAGAAAAGAAAAAAATTCCTTTGAGTATAAAAAATGAAGTTGTGCTTCATTTTTTTTTTTAATAACAAAGAGTTTGCTATATGGTCCAAATGCCATTGCTTTGTTCTACTTTATTCTTAGAGGTCAATGTGTAAGTACTTCATTTTGTTTGGTTCCTCAGTAGGCGCTTCCTAAAGGTCTTAAGTAGAAACAGGTGTCTAGAATCGGCTAGCTACTGTTTAACTCCCACACCTAGGAGTATTTTCAAGTGTTTTGAACCTCTTCTGTTCAGTTACATTTACAATATTCGAAAGTTTGGGAGATAGGTGAGCAGTGAGCCCTTGGTGTTTCTGTGGCAGCCTGTCTTTCCTAGCTCTGGATGTGACCCAAATTCTAAACCACACAATTAATGATCCTTTGGTTTAGATCAACTGCTTTCTTACTCATGTTGTATATGGAGAAGACACTGTGATCTTCACCAAGAGACGCTCTGCTTGCTAATTAACTCTCTGAGTTTCTTAGGTATTGGCTCATTTTCTATGAATTAAAGATCGTACTCTGCTTTGGGAAATAGAGAGTTGTCTGTGAAATCTGTGTCAGGGGTAGCAGGTTCTTGCAAAGGCAGTTGTTCAGAGCAGAGTGACATTCAGCCTTTGAGGACACGTCAAAACATAAAAATGGCCTTTGCCCTGCAGAGCTATTGGTCAGGCTAAGGGCATATTAAGAAAGAGAAGATGTTTAAAAACCACTCTTTCTCCTGTCCTGGTGTTCAGATGAGATGGATGTCTAGCGTGGCTGTACTGTTTGGTTCCTGCAAGTCTCCAACACTGGCAGCTCCTTCTGTTCCTCCCGAGAACTCCCTTCATATTATGGACCATGTCCGTGTACCCTCATAGGCTCTTGCTAAGCTCTGTGCAGATCCCTCATGCTAGAGGAAAGTGTGACAGTGGGACTACCTTTCCAACGCATCCAGCATTTCACCCCATCGTACACAAGAAAAAGGCTTAACGCCTATCTCATTGGGAAATTGGCATTAATATTTTCAACCTAGTGAAATATTGGCAAGGAAAAAATAAAGAGGATGAAAGAAATTAATCATAGACAACGAAAGGCCGAAGTCTCAGATTAGTGGGATTTAATGTATCGAGGAAAGTCAAGCTTCAGTCTTCCTGCTCGGGGTTACCACCACCTTTCAAATTAGAAGTACCTCAGATGCTGTCATTGTCCACCACCCAGCCTCCTGGGAATCAGCTGAGAAATGTATGGAAGTGTAAAATCTTTGATTCTTTGGATAAAAATCTGCATTTTCACAAGACTCCCAGGTGATCTAGCATATTAAAGACAGAAAAGCACCGTGGTACCCACTCCTTGCTTAAAATGATTACCTTAGGTGTTATCTTCTTGGCCTTCGTATAAGGCAACGTTTTAAAACTGGGCAGCGGTGGCGCACACCTTTAGTCCCAGCCCTTGGAAGGCAGAGGCAGGAGGATTTCTGAGTTCTAGGCCAGCTTGGTCTACAGAGCCAGTTCTGGAAAAGCCAGGGCAACAGAGAACTCCCCCACCACCCAAAATAAAATAGAGTTTTTGCTTTTGTGTTTTGAGACAAAGTTTCTCTGCGAAGCCTTGGCTGTTCTGGATTCCCTTTGTAGATAGACCAGGCTGGCCTAAAATTCACAGAGATTCACCTGCCTCTGCCTCCCTGAGTGCTGGGATTACAGGCTTGGGCCACCATGCCCAGCTTTAAAATAGAGTTTTAATAAAGCTAGATTTTATTCATCATCTATCACAGACCACATAGTGTTCATTTTGTAAATGTCCCTTTTTAAAACCTTCATAAAACTCTACAGCATGCTTTCTACCCTATCTTCATCTCATCAATTGGAATACTAAGAAATAATGGAGATAAAGGGACCCAAATGTTGTAACTGGCACTTAAGATTAAAGCACTATAATTCACACCCCAAAGTTACGGTCTTTGCCACGTGTCTGTCCTACACCAGGCAGCCCACTTTTTTATGAAAGCTAATGGTTTAAAAAATGTATTTAAGGTTCTAACTGGGAACCAAGACTGAGTTCTCTAAAGGAAGAAGAACATTAAGGGCGATTATGTTTTATTTATAATATTTGACTTGACGCACACCAATAAGAAATCTAGAAATTTCACGTATCAGTTGCAAGAAATGCTAAAAGTATGGCAGTGCATCATTTAATGTAAGTGTCAGGGGAGGAGCCTGGGTAGTAGTTGTATCTCAGTCAAGTTTTTGAAAAATGTCGTTGGACACAGGACAGTCTATAGTGATAACTGCTTGGGAAACTGAGGCAGGAGGCCCCATTGAATCAGTTCAAGAGCAACCTGGAAAATACAAAGATAAAATGATGGGCTGGGAATGTAACTTGGTTGGTAAAGTCTCAGACTAGCACGTATGGTCCTTCCACAGGACCACGTGAATTGGGCGAGGTGGTTCATGCCTAGCTGCTACCTCAAATCACACCTTACTTTCAGCTTTCAGTTAAAGGCTCTTACTCACCTAATGTATAAAGTATACATGGATTCTAGATAGAGAATGGTCTGGCTCCAAGCAAGTGGTGAGTTCTTTTAAGCCAGTGACTCTCCGACTGTTTTGGTTCCTGCAGAATTCCTCCCAATGTATGCTGGCTTCTGACAGTTCTTAGAAGAGCCACCCAAATGTTGTTGTGCTTTGACAGAGGACCATTAATGTTGGCTAAGAGACTGATCTGAGCCTAGGTTCTCTGGGACCATGGCTGGGAATTATGTCCCGTCGTCAGGTCAGTTGTCACAATTTTCTCAGTGTTGAGTTTTACCTGCTGCTTGGATCTAGGACTTTGGCAGCCAGGCAGCTCTAATGATACAAAATTTAACACTTCTGGCAAGGATGGGTGGTGAAACTCAGCTCAGAGACACCAGCATACCATGTAGTGTAGTGGCAGAAGGGGGTGGTACATAGAAGGCATGAAACACGCAGCAGGCAGAGCTTCTAGGTGCTAACAAGTGATGAGAAATCAGTGACCAGCTTCATCGGCTTTATGGAGCCTGGCTTGTGAGTGAGACCACTTACAGTAGTTTTTTCCTTCCTTTTTTCCAAACAGATTAAAACGTATCATAGAAACTTCCTCCAGTAAATTTCATATGCTTACAATTTTATCATCAAAAATTTCTCTGCTCTTTGACCCAAGTTTTTCTTGGTATTCAACTCAATTACATTCATGAATCTAAATCTATGTGTAATTCTTCTTGCACAAGAATGTTCTGTTAGGCTGGGTTTAATAGCTGTCTTTCCGTTCAGATGATGTCACACGTTGGACCATGAATAAAACTGTCCCATGACGTTTCCTGGCCATTCACTGCACATAGTTCATTGCTGTCCTTTTATCTTCAATGAAGGAGAATCTCAAGTGTTTTCTCCGGATTGATTTCTTAAATACTTTTTGAAAATTGACCTGTCGAGAGAAGAGGTCTGCCAACAAGACCAAGCAGCCCCAGTTTTAAGCAATATGATGAAGAAGCACATGCATCTTATGTTTTAGTAACATTTAATGGCAGTGCATTCATAAGCAGGGTATAAAACACAGACCACGAGCACCATTCTCTGCACACAGGCTTTGTAGATGCTCGTCACAACGCTATTAAAGCCAGACGTAGGTTCTTGGGATTCTAATGAAAATAATTTTGTTTTGTTCTCACTGGCCTATGAGTAAAATATTTATTTCATTTTTATTAATGCCTGAAACAACAACAACAACAGATTAAGAACAACATACAGCCAGTCTGAGAAGCTTTAGAAGATTACTAATTTTTGATACTTTCTCTTTTTGTGTCTGCACTCTAAATTTCCTTTACTGAGTTTCCATTGGTTTATTATTCCTATTTTGTATCTGCCTTGGACTTTCATTATTTTCCTCATAATTCATTCTGCACTTCTTTCCTTAGCCCAGTACTGTTAATACTCTGGAGAATGGGACTGTAAAACAGGATTCCCTTAATTTTCTTCCATAAGTGTAGGTCTACAGCTTTTATATCATCTTAGTATTTTAAATGAAAAAATCTTATGAAAAGTTTTTTTTTTTGATAATGAAGATAAGGCTAAAACCCTTCAGTTATGATACTCAGTCAAAATGATCTCCATGTTGGTTTTCTGTGTCCCCCTGTATGGCATCCTCTTCTATAACTCTGCAGCTTAAAGTAGCATTTTCATAATCTTCTAAATCCACAATGGACACAACTAAGGAATGGAGCTACAAAAAGGCTAGATAACAAGCAGCACAATAAACAAATTCCAGAGAGAAATGCAAACCTGTAAAAGCTGTTTGCCACACGTTACAAGTCAAATAATACCTTCTAAATAACATGTGCTTTTTGATATGAGAAGATATCAGTTGCCCAATTGGAAAAGTAAGCAAAGGTAATTGCTAAGTAAAACAAGAAGAGTAGAAAAACTCCTGAAAAGCCTTAGAAGTTGAGAAACTTAGTCTCACCTATAGGTACTGAAGTGCCAATCTAAACAACATGTAAAGAAGATCTAAAAAAAAACCTAGATTTTTGACATCAGACTTTTATCACAAACCTTATAAGTGCTAGTTTATAAATATCCATCAAAACATTAATGAACATGAAAACAGTTTAGTCCAATGATTTTATTTTGGACTCGTGCTATTGACAATGCTCCTGTGAGCATAAAGTATCTCTGTATATGAATATGAGCATTGAAATGTTTTGTTGTAGCTAGTAGGGAAGCTGGACAGGAAGAGATTTAATGCCCTAGGAGAAGGTTGGCTAAATAAGTTACTAACAAATAACGCTGCTTTCTGTGTGCTGACAGAGGACATTCTGTGTAGCTATAATGCTAAATAAAAGGAACACATTAATGACAGCAGCAAGCAGAGAACTAACATCCTAGCAAGGAGAACATGAACCTACACAGCTATGTGCATGCATGTATTCACTCTGAGTCCTAGAGGGATAAACAAGAAAAGTGTCTCTGGGAAGTAAAAACCCAGAGACGAAATTAGAGTAAGACATTTACATTATCAAGTAATGACATTTATATAACATGCGGGTCTTATATGCAAAAGAAAAGCAGAGGGAAAAAAAAAGAGTATTTTATAAAGGAATTTTCAAAATATGGTTTGGTAACACTGGCAATACCTTTATAATAAAAAGAGAATATCAATGTTTAACTGCAGATTCATGAGTTTAAAAAACCAGTCAGGTATATTTTGTATCTAAGGCATGCCTTCAGAATCTGTCTTGTCAGTCTGGCTGGCCCCCTTGCCGAGTGTCCGTGAGACAGTGTCCTTGAGACATGGTGAAGGACATTGACCATCTGCAGGAAGATTGTAGGATCTGAGACAGACTAACATCATATTAGGGAAAATATGTTCTCAATGTGGAACAGGTGGTTTTATTTTCTCCTCAAACAGTCTTAATACGCAGTATTAGCAATTGCTTAATTAAAAATTAAAATCTGACCACCTTTGTGGATTGCTTTAATATTTTTTTTCTCTTCCAGATTTAACATATGAGAGGTTGGTGTAAAATGGCTGGTGTTTTATCTGGATAAGTCACTGCGATCCTCCCGGAAAGTCATCACCAGGTAAGGGCCTCCTACCTACAATTTGTCAGTAGTTTTCCCTAACAGTCTGTGGTTGGATAAGCAGAGAAGAGTGGAATTCCAGTTTTACTCTATTTTCTTGCTACATGACTTATGAATGTGTTCTTTACAACTTTAAGTATAAACACTGCCATAGTTACTGCTCATTCATGAACTGATGGGAAACCACGTGGGAGATCTGCAAACCTTTGGCAAAGGGCCCACTGGCCTCTGATGGTCACCCTGTGCTGCGTTCTCGCTTCACAAGAGGTGAAAAGACTAGCCAGGAAATGACTGTGGTCTCATCGGCCATCACGTTCACTCACTGTCAGGAGTCTAAAGACCAAAACCTTAAAATTAGACCTGCTCACTTTCAGGAAGCTGGTATGCTTCAGAGTCTCCCCTACCCTAATGATAACATGAGGGTACTATTAGCCAGAGAGGGGGGTGCTGTAAACCTTGAGATAACCCTGAGAAACATAGAGTCACAGGGTAGGACACTGGTCTCTTGGAGAGTGACACAGTGGTCTGAGGCTGATTTGGAACTCCAGCTTTTCTGGAGTGGACCTGATATTTTTCATGAAGGGGATCCTTTGTTTACTCAAGTAGTAGAGAAAAAAAACTTCAGAGACCAAGCCTGAAGCTTCCCCATTCTATTTAGAGAGCTTAAAAACGCAGCACGAACCATCCAGAATCTGCTATAATTCCATTTTCCTGCAGCATAAGCTAGAAGGGTGCTGGGTGGGCATATAAATGTTACAAGTGACTTTGCTTTTTTTTTTTTTTTTTTCTCTCACTGGCATGTAAGAAAATCTTTCTGGAAGGCACCCCAGGGTGGTGGTGTGAGGAAACTATTTAGGACTACTTTAATCTTGAAGATATAAATAGTCACATTCTACGGAGTTGTCACTGCATATCGTTGGAGTTTGTTTTTGGTTTGGGGTGTGTGTGTGTGTGTGTGTGTGTGTGTGTGTGTGTAAACAAGCTTAAGAGTTTGGGCAATGAACGGTGTAAATTTTTTTTTTTTTTAAATCAGCTTTGGAAACAAGTGTAATAAACTATATCAAATACTTCTTCCAGTTTGGAAGATTGTAAGACAACACACAATGTTTTTTCAGTACTGGGGATTGAATCCAAGCCCTTATACACGACACACTGTTGAATCGCATCCTCATCCTTTTTTCTTTTAACTTTTAATTTGAGACCCAGTATTACTAAGTCACCTAGGCAAACCTTGTGTTTGTCATTCTGCTGTGTCAGCTTCCCTCTCAAGTACTGAGAGGCTCATGGCCCCACAGCCCTCCAGGCCCAGCTGACATGATGTATTTTAAGAGTTCTTATGCCAGTTTTTTGTTCTTCTTCTTGTTGTTCATTTTACTTAAACCTTGAAAGAGGGGCTATTAATTGAGAAAATGTCTCCATAATATCGGCCCATAGACAAGTCTGTAGGGTATTTTCTTAATTAGTTACTAATGTGGGTGGTGCAGTGGTCCTGGGGTCTATAAGAAAGCCAGCTGAGCAAACCAGGAGGAGCAAGTCAGTAAGCAGCACCCCTCCATGACCTCTACATCAGCGCCTGCCTCCAGGCTCCTGCCTTGACTTCCCGGGATGGTGGACTGACTACTAACTATAAGATTAAATGAACGTGTTCCTCCTTAAGTTATAGCACAGCTATAGAAAGAAATCTTGACTTAGACTGTGCTGATGAGCAAGGAGCCCCTCCTCTGTAATTTCCCATCAGCCCCAGGTGGAAGAAACCAGGCAGCCAATCCAGAGTGCTCCTTCCGTAAGAGGTTCTTGAACCTGCCCCTCTTTCTTATTCATCCAAAGACGTCTGTTCCTGACATTCACACTTGAAAGAAAACTTCTCACGTGACCGTGACATCTTACTTACGAATAGCAAGATAACACTATATATTTTTTTCCAAACATTTCAATTTAAGGCTTACAAAGCTAAGGAGCCATTTTTATTGTTGCTCCGGAGTTCATCGTTTGTTGCTCTTCTTAATGGGCAACATCGCCCTGGTTTCCTGCCAACTAATCCCAAAGGGCCTTGTTTCCAGCTGTGTGTACCATGCAGAACTGCAGAAGGTGCTTGTTTACAGAAGGGCCTTGTGAACTCGGTAATATCCCTTTAAACTTTTTTTTTTTTTTTTTTTTTTTTTACCAACTTACAACCAAGGAACTCTGATCTCTCATTGATTGAAATGTGTAAACAGCGTTTTAGAGTTTGTTTTACAGGTCCAAAGTGTTTATGTTAAAATCAACATTTGCAAGTAGGGAGGCCTAAATTATATATTTAAAAGAATAAAGATCTGGGGTCAGCGACACAAAATCTGTGGACAGACACTGTCCAGTATAATGGCCACTGGCCGCATGTGGGTACTGACATTTAACTATAAACTAATTACTACTACAGAAAGTGGAAATTTAGCTTCTCAGTTCCCAGTGTTTAGTAGACACGTAGTTGGTGAGTGACACAGATGAAAAAAGTTCTAGTTCCCACAGCAGCTCTACTTGGCAGGCTGTGACAGACACAGTTCAGGAATGCAGTGGACATTTCATTGCCAGTTAAGGGAAATGTTTTATGCTCCTTTTAACTTGGAAATTTTAAAGCATTTGGAGATTCAAGGTAAGTGTTCCTTGTCTGGGGCACAGCTGTCCTCTTTATGTGTTTCCTCTTAGTTTACATGCTTAAACATTTCATTTATTAGTCTAGTTTTTCATTCTTAATTTCTTTACAAGTTGTGAAGAGGTACCTATGTCACCTTGAGCTAAGGACTAACATGTGGATGTGACAGTTGGCTTATTTACCCACATTACCACCATTCTTTCTGTAAGGTCTCATATTCTTACACTAGAAGGATGTGTCTCATTTGCCTTAACTTAAATAAAGCTGATTGATATGTGCTTTTATAAAGAATTTAGTGAACCAAAGAAAATCAGTTAGAGAACACTTGTGTTTTAGACATCTCTAGTTTTATTTGACTTTACGCGTATTACGAATTATAACAATTTGATTTTTTTTTAATGAATACAATCAACCACTGCTGGAATGTGTCCTTCAAGTTCTTATTCATCCTGTTCCAGCAACAAAGTGTCTGATTCAGCTACATTCTAATCATTACCACTAGCAATGAAGTTTCTTTTGTTTCCTGGCCTAACACAGTTGCACAAGACCAAACATCAAACACAAAATTGCCTTTGTTGTTGAAGCACAGGATTTGAAGTCAGCTGTCAACCTAGTTTTGAGAAGTGGATGCAATACCTGCTGGCCATCCTGTCACACATTTAATAGTGTCACCTTTCAAACACAGCAGAATTTACCTCGGAAGCTACATCAGATTTTAAAAATTCAAATCCCAGAATGTTTCCAGTCGGGGAATTTTAGTCTCTGTGTGTGTTTTAAGTAAACTGAATAGTAATTTGGTTTATGTGGTAAATTACCTAATAATCACAGTTCGCCGATGGTAATGTGATTCCTTTGTTAACTAATGTGTCTAGACAGAACTTCACTTGTGGATGTGTCACTTCATATTGGTTAAGGAAGATGCTATAGCAGCTTAAATTTTTGTATTTCATCAGCTTTTTTTCCCCCTGGTTCTGTGGTGTTACCATCAATATATATCCCCCAAAAGAAAGTAATTCTGCAATCTCTCTAAGTAATCCATTTTAACAATTACAATTTTTAAGCTAAAAGAAAAATTAACTTCATGCAAAATTTTTTTTAGTAAATGTAATTAATTTTCACTAACTTTATCAATGAAATGTTGCAAATTGGTTAGGTTTACAGTCTGATGCTGAAGTCATGAGACGGGCTGTATCTCTTACAAGAAGATGCTATTTGTTTGGGAAGCAAACATGTGATCAGGTTTGAGCAGTTGAGAATTCTTGTCCTGATATATACCTAGGCGGCAGTATATACTGAGAGAGGTAAGAAAAACAGTGTGGCTTTGCGGATGTCATCTTGGGCCCATTGACCAGTGGCAGCTGACGACAGCCTTTGAAGACAGGCAGGTTTCATTTAGAGAGGGCTGCTGTAAATTCTTCTGTCAAAACTGAATTCCTTTACACTGGGATAGCCTGTTAATTCTCCTTCTTTTCACAGACCCCACTGTTCCTGGTCCCCATGCTCTACCCATTTATTTAACTGCCCAATTCCCTGTGGTATTTCAGCATTCAACTGTCACAATGTCGGTGAGAGTCACTGAGCAGGTGTGAAGCAACTGCAAGGGTTCTTTCCTCTAACTACAAAATGGGAACATTGAGTAAATGTCATGGCAGAATGAACCCTTAATGAAGATGATAGCACACTCGGTGCCTTATTCGGGAGAGCACTTTGCAATAGCTTGAGCCATTCAGTCAGTCAGTGGGTACTCTTGAAAGTCTGCATGCTAGTTCACACAGAGCACAAAGGTATGAACAAAGATGAAAATCCCAGAACCTGGGTCCAGGAAGATGGCTCATTCAGAAAAGTGGCTTCTGTGTAAACATGAAGGCCTGAATTTGGCTTGCCAGAATCCATAGAAAAGCTGAGTATGGTGGGTGGGGAGGGACAGGAGAGCCACTGGGACTTGTGGGTCCCTCAGCCCAACCAAAATGGTGAGCTCCAGGCTCGGTGAGACACCCTGTCTCAAAAACAGGATGGAGAGTGAAGGAGCAAGACACCCAAAGTCGACCTCTGACCTACACACACACACACACACACACACACACACACACACACACACACAGACACACACACATGAATGCACTTACACACATGCACATAAACACCTACAGTGCATACACATACAAAAGGAAAATTGAAGAATGTTCCAGGCCTCATACAAGTTTCAGTGGATGGAGAGAAAAAAATAATTGAGTAAAATATATATAAAATATTGACTAGCATAAAGAATGAGAATCATACATGGGAGCAGTGGGCAGAGGCTGGTGCAGGTTTAAACTGGTGTTCAGAGAACCATTCGATCAGGAAAGACCTATGCGGACATTGGAAGGAAGGCTGCTATAAGCAGAGGTGGTGAGAGCCATGAAGGAATGTTTATAGCCTTAGAAATGTCAGAGGCAGGGGGTATGACAAGTGACATGAGGGCTGAGAGGAACGTGGAAGATGAATGTATAGGCAAGGCAACAGAAAGAACCGTAAAGCGTACAGGGTTGCAAAACTTAATGTATTTTGATCCACAGTGAATCATTTCAGCTAAGGATTTTAAGTAGAAAGCTGGTCCACACTCTGTCCTTACTGACTTGGCCTGAGACAGTGACAACAACCGTTAGAGACCCCACTGGATGCCTAGCTCCTGTGGTGGGTGCTTTGAATGCTGCCTTCAGACACACTCTGCTTACAATTGCCTTCTTTAATGCTGTCTCTGGGGCTGAAGATACAATTCTCTGAGCACTAGAGATTGACAGCCTTATAGCATTGTCAATAGGTTATGCTTAGGGAAATATCTGCATTCTCAGACACGCTGTTCTTAAGCCCTTGGAGATTACCAAATTCAAAATATTTTCATGGACTGTTTATTCCATTTGAATTATTTATCTTCAAGCTCAATTAGAACATTCAAAACATATACATTTGGTGTTGTGTGTATGCGCCCATCCATCCCCACATAAGAAGGAATAAAATTATTTAGTAGAAAGGGTTCTACTCACCCTGAAAACATACAGATGACCTGACTGAGAACAAACAATTCTGACGTTGCTTGTTTTTTTTAATTGGTGTCGTTTTTCATAATTTTCATGTCTTCCCCTGTTCTGCTATCGTTCAAGACTTCTAATGAGAATTAGGGAGCAAATGTATTTAGCGATCTGTGCGTGTGGGATGGAAGCAAGAACATGAAGATTAACAGTATCACTCTTGTTAATTTGATTTTCTACAGCTTAAATAAAGGTCCTTGTTACTATTTCCAGCTAATGGGCCCAAGGAGAAAACACATGTGTGATGTCATGCCTCTCCCAGGAGGGCCTGCTGCCGTACAGGCTTGAGTTAGAGAATTCCTCAATAGGAAAAACGACAAGAAAAGTGACACTCCCTTCATTGAAGGAAATAATAATAGCTCAAGGGTTGGGCATTCTATAGTCTAAGAGATTTTGAAAGTAATTGATTTCTGATTTTAAAAAAGAGAAAATGAATGCTATTATTATTACTTTTCAAAGAAAAACATCCTTAACGTTTTTGTCAAGCAAAGTTCTTTCAAATAGTCTAAACCTTGGTAAATCAGTAATTAAATATGATCACCAGTAAAAGTTTTAATAGGAAATTATGCCATATAAAGCCTTTTTCATAGTATATATTCTTCCTATTAAAAAGGTATCTAATAAGAACTGATTTTGCTGGTTTCTTATAAATGACAACTTGTTTAATTTGGTGTGTATTCATTTCTGAGCCATAGAGAGTGTCATTTAGACAACTTTCAAACAACCAGCATCAACATATTTATAACTTTTGATTATTTTAGTTTTGAGACAGAGCCTTGATTTATAACTCAGGCTGTCTTAGAACTCCCGGCCCTCCAGCTGGGACTAGGGGTATGCACCACATTCTCAGAGCCCAGAACTTTCTTAAAAGCTGGGTCACCTGTACATTTAATCACTGTACAGCATTGGCTGTATCACATAAAGATACCCTTCCGGTAAATTGAGCCAAATTGTGTGCGGAGAACCAGCTGCTCTGTGTAAGCTGGGGAAAGGGCCGACCGGCTTTCAGCAGGATTCCCTCCCTGCCCTCTTCTATGGCATTCTGCCACAAGCCCTGATTTTCCTCTCTAGGAGAACCCTCTTCCATTAACCTCCCAGCTGAACCCGGAACTTTAGCCTGATCTAAGGATGAGATTGTGCTGAACTGACAAAAAGATGTGGGGATCCGTTCTGCTCTGTTGGTGTGGTGGCTTCTAAACTGAAATATGAGCCACAAGGAACATTTGTGGTAAAATCCAACGCTAGTGAGTACTCAAACCGCGGTCAGTCATTGATAACTAGGTGCAGGTTTGTTTCCCAGTGTTACTCCTGTTAGCGAGAACAAGAAAGGCAGCTCTGTTCGGAAGCAGTGCGCTAAGAGTGTTCAATATGTAACCTCACACGAGCTCTTCCTTTCTCAAACAAAAACATGAAAGAATTGTTCGGATTAATCCGAGCTTCTCTGCCAGGACATGGGTGTCGCTAACTCCACCGTGTTCTTTGGACTTGCTGCACATAAAGGTCAAACTGCCAAAGTCTAGCCCTTCTCCTCTGAACGAAGCCTTTTTAGTTATGTATCAGTGTCTGGTGATGGCTCTCCTCTTATACTCCCTGCAAAATCAGGCAGCTTTAATTGTGAGTTCCGACGGCACCGAGATGTCCAGCTACACGAAGACAATGCCTTTTATTTAACCACCATCCCATCCAAAAATAAGAAGGTTAAGATCCCATCCCCATGGGTTTCTTGTCAGGAAAAACAAGCAAACAAACAAAAGCTTCATCATCATCATCACCACCACCACCACCAAAATCCCAACAACAGCCCTTGAAAGGACAGCGATCTCTCGGTAACAGCTGGTGGAACTGAGAAAGGGTTGAAACAGCACTGAAGAATGCTAACAGTCTTCTTTCCCTTTCCACTCATTGGATCTGAACAATTTTTTAACCTTATTCTTTATTTTGGCCAACTGTTCCAAAAATAGTTTGCATCTGGTTGATTTTTCTCTCTTTAATAAAATGATTTGTTTATATTTATTTTATGTGCATTGATGTTTTGCTTGCAAGCGTCTCTGTGTAAGGGAGTCAGATCCCCTTCAACTGGAGTTAAAGACAGTTGTGAACTGCCATGTGGGACTGGACCTGTGTCCTCTGGAAGATGGAAGGAACAATCTCTCCAGCTGACCCTTATTTCTATCCACTATCCTGTCTGGTAAAGTCGCAGATGTAAGTTGTCATCCAATTCAGAAAAAAAAAAAAAAGTGATATTTAAAAGAATTTAAATGTTACAATCTTTTCACTTAAAAATAAAAACTAAATTGTCAGTCCAGATATGACTCATCTTTAACATTCTCTCAACTTGTGGTCCAGTTTTAAAGGTGGAGATGGTGGGAGCAGAGTCAGGAGAGCAGCTAGTACTGAGGCGTGATCCTACCTGTCCTTCACCATAGCTTGATGTCATCATGTTAGTGACATCATAGTCTATTGCCACTTTATGAATGAGAACAGGAGGAGTCAGAAAATAGCAGCGAACATCATTAAGTGGACGCTCCCTGGTATGACGCAATGTGCCCATGACATCACTTTATTGCCTTAAACTCTAAGGACAGTTTCAAAACTGTATAGATTTCTCTTGCTGTGTCTGCTTTTTCACGGCAACTGAGCCTGTTGTTCACATTGTTAAACAGTGTAAGAGCCAGGACCTAAATCTGGCACTTACTCCAATTTCTTGCTTCCTCCCAAGCAACGAGCCACCAAACGTGCAGCACCTAAGATGTGCCTGTGGCTGTTTAACTGCTACTGTTGGCAGCATTTTGTTATATAAGTGGACATTGTGCTAATATCTAGTTATAGTTTCTGCTGATACTGTGTCCAACTATCCGCTAATGTTATTTGAACCAGAGAGTCAGAGGTTCTCTTAGAAAGTGTATTCAGGGTCATGTGAAACAGGCACCGTGTCACATTTCAGTGAGGAAAATTATTAACTTACATGCCGCTAACCACAGGCCCAAGTGCAAAAGAAAACCAAGAAGCACTTAATTCCTTTAAATAGTGTATTCTGTGGGACAAATTATTTCACTGTGAATCTGTTTCTTTTGGCTGTAGAGTTGGTCATTTTGGATGTGTAGAAATTACTAAAACTATTCTTGGACTGTTGTTTAGGGGGTCTATATAAAACACTGGGCAATTTGTCTGATAGTACATGAAAAACATTTAAAAATTTTAGATTTTAAATTATGTGTGTGTGCATGCATGCACACACACACACACACACACACACACACACACACACACACACACACACACACACACAGAGTGCATGTGTTTTTGGAGGCCAGAAGAGGACAACAGAACCTACAGTTGAAGTTATAGCAGTTGCTAGCTAATACTTCCGGGGTGCTAGAACCAAACTTAGGTCCTCTGTAGGAGCAGTGACTATCAATTTGTGAGTCATCTTTCCAACCCCACAGAAAACATGTTTTTAAATTAATGGGATGGATTGTCTCCCCTTCTATTTAATAGTAACCCTTGAAATGAGCTCAGCTGATCTGCCAAATAACACTTGCAAATTGTATTTTAATAAAGCCACAGATAGATAACACACATCTCTAGTGGCTGGGCAGGTTGAAAGACTGCAGAAAGAGCAAGCCGTGAAGAAGATAAATATGAAAATGAGTTTGAAGGTCCATGTAGAATAAGCCTTGTCCTTTAAAATACTTATACTTAAAAAAAAGAAAGAAAGCAAGGACCTAAGGACTCTCTGACCAAAGGCCCAATAAGGAAGTCTGGGGTCTGGAAGGCTCCTTCAAAAGATTATATAAATGTCGGGGGATGGGGGATAGAAGGATAGGATGGAGAAAGCAGATCTATACTATGTAGTGTATGTCATATTTTTCTTTACCTTGTTTGGGATATTTCCTCCTTTATATACCAAAAATTTCCCCGCTAATACAGAACCTTCATTTGCTTCAGCTTGGTCCCAGGTGGCCATGCCCCAGGAGAGCGGGTGAATAGGTGGGCTGGGCTTTTAGGCTTCCTGAGGGGAAACCTTTTGCTCCACTCAGGAGCTGAAGTGTTGCTAAATCTTCCTCTCAGACTGTAATCGGTGCCAAGTCTCCTAGGGAATCTATTAAAAGTTTGAACTTATACAACATTATAGTCATTCACTTAACTTACATGCAAATTTCTGGCGATGAAGGTTTCACAGGGACCTGCTGACATTTGCCTAGGTTGATTTATTGGGCATTTAAAAATATCTGATTCACCAGTTGGAGGATTGGTAAGATGAAGTTTTGTTCATGCGACATATGTGTAGAAAAATGAGTAAGGCCCCAAAGAGCATCCACACCATGAAATTCAACATTTAAAAAGCATCAGTGGATGCTTACGGGTTTAGAAGTCAACAGATCAGCATAAGATGTAGGGGAATGAGTCCCTAGGGCCAAACCTATTAGAATTCTATTATCAAACTAGCTTCATAGCAAGTTATCAACTTTAATTTTGAAATCTGTAGTTTTAGAACTTATGTCATGGGATGGTCTTAATAAAGCTCCTCCCAAACTCTTAGCAGGGTTTTGTTTTTTTTTTTTTTTTCAATTACAATTTTAGAGAGTTAAGAATTCATCATGGTTAGTAGCTTTCCATTTGAGAAGATAACAGAGACAGCTTCTACCTGAATCGTCACTCAAAACTCTCTATTATGTTGGAGCATCTTCTTCAGCCTTTTGGCCCAATATATCTGACAGACATAATTGTGGACTTGCTTACCCTGTCTTGGCAGCGTTTGGCCATCGACTCTGCCTGCATCCAAGCTTGTCCTTTTTTTAGGCAGAATTCTGTCTGTGGTAGAAATGAGAACCTTTTGTCCAGTGGCTAGTCTGCCATATTTGAAGCCATCTCCATAGGAGGTTCTTTGATGCTCATCATCTTCTTTGATTTGGAAAGCTACTAACCTGCACTCTCGGCATACTCAGATAATCAAGGTTACTCCTCAAGTCTCTGAGGGAGTTGAAGATCAAGTAGCTTAGTTTTACAATGAAGCTTAATTGTTTCTGGATTAAGATGTTTTTAGGTCTAGATAAGTATTCTAAGTTGATAATGACAATATATGATGGAGATTGATTTATATTCAGAAATTTAGATGCACCAACATAGGAAAGATGTCTTCTCCAAGGCTGCCAAATACAAATAGCCAAAACACTAAGAAGGTAACATTTATATAATTCCTGATTGTGTCATGGTTATTCTTGCCATAGGTAATCTATTGTATATATGTGTAATAATATAAATGTATATGTACAAAATAAAATAATAATAAAAAGGAATTCATCATGGTAGCAAGGCATGGCAGCAATCAGCAGGCATGGCTCAGCAGGAAGCTGAGAGTGTATACCTTTGAAGGAAAGCATGAAGCAATGAGAGCATACTGGAAGTTGGGAGATTTTAATAGCACGGCGGCCTGCCCCCAATGACGAACTTCCTCCAGCAAGGCTTTATCACCTAATTCTCCTCAACAGTGCCATCAACTGGGGAACAAGTGGTCAAAATCTGAGCCTATAGGAAGCATTTCTCACTTAACACACTACAAATAGTGGTCTCCATACTAAACAAGCATCTTTCCAGCCCCATGGTCCCTTTTGAAAGAAACTCACTATGAATAATCATACAGATGTTGAAACATTTCCCATATAGACTTACTAATATTGCTAATCATTGCAATATTTCCTTACTTAAAAGGTGGGAAGTGAGTACAAGGCTTAGAGGTTCTTCCAGTAGCAGAGTTAAGATCCACTCTTAGCTATCTTCTGCCAGACAGAGTGGAGCTTCAGGGACCAGAGATACGTCCATACCAGAAACAAAGTAAAATCTGGCCACACTGGTAAAACCATGGTTTTAAAGACAGAGGTTCTTAGGTGACAGCGAACCATAATTCTGAGGGATCCCTGAGAGGCAAATGAAGAATCCTCTAAAACTGCTCGAATTTGCTGTGTGTATAGTATTTTCAAGGATGGGCAGGGAAGGCAAATCCAGGCAGAGCCTGATGTCTTTCTAAATTAAATAGCTTGAGTTAAGGAAAGGCAAGGAGGCTTGAGTCCACAAGATAAACTCAGAGAGGGACAGCCATACAGAGAGTAGGCCTTTATATCTGCAAAGGGCCATCTTGTGTTTCATTGCATGTGAGTGAATTCCTAAAATGGTTCAAAAAAAAACAAGACCCAGAGATCGCTTTCGTTTTCCTTCTGAATGCGTTGCCAGGTCCTGTGACTAGCGAAGTGTCCTTCTCTGGCTGGTGCGAACAGCATCTGTTGTTTGTAGGAAGCCACTCAAGTACTACCCACCACTCTGATGACTCACGACAAAATTTTTTTAAAAATCCAAGAGTTAAACTTTGCGTATATTGCAAATACTTCCTAGAACAAACCAGGTCATCCCTGCTTTCTCATAGAGAAATGTTTCATTCCCTACAAATTCAGCTCATAATGTTTAACACACATCAGAAAGCTGCCAGGCAGGCCAAGGAAATGGGAATCAGCAAAAAGAAAAATAACCAATGAAAACGGACCCATCATTGACATATGCAATAGGATTACTGCACAAGGACTTTATAGGGTTATAAAAATGTAATTCTATTCCATGCATTCGAGATCCTAGAGGAAAGCCTGGGCGTTTTCAGCAGGGACTTGGAAGATGGAAATGATTGACATTGTACTTTTGGAGATGAAAATGCCATGTCAGAGGCGAAAATGCCAAGTGGGACTTTTGATACTTAGATTATGATCCTCACACTGTCCTTACAATATTTTACAGTGTTCTCTTCTACACGCTGTTCACTCCCAGCAGCCTAATGCATATTTGCTTGCAATTAAAACTCTTAGACAAAACTTCCTTTTTAGGAGAGGGCTAGCCACTATTTATAGCACTGCTCACATTGACCCTCCTGCCTTGTCCTGGCTCAGAGTAGCTTTTACCACCTTCCAAAGGGCTGGCATTCCTTCAAGCCCGACAACATAGCCACCAACAGTTTTCAAAATGGTACCTTCTGAGTCAGCTACAAGAAAGTTCACATCCCCAGAGTACCGTTTTTTTTTTTGCCTAAGTTGTCTATTTCACTATGAAAACTCTGTCCGGATCAGGAAGAAAACATGTGTTCTTTATATAGAATATAATTTGCCTAGAAGTCAGCACTTTGCAGACTCCCACCATTCCCATCCAAGATACGATGCATAAAACCACAAACTGCTTTCTTTCAGCTTCCAAGCAGTTAACCAAAATATATGTGCTATTCTTCAATGGAATTTAAAATTTTCTCTCGAGGTAAAGCAGAAAAACAATACAAAATAAAACAACAGCTGATGTGTTCAGGACGTTTTATGCAAGCTAGATTGACAAGGGGTGTGATTGCTAGTCCAATCAGAAAGGTGGTGTGCCCATCCTTATTAACCTTGTGGAGCTCTTTATTCAAATCATCTATCTAATCAATAGAGGCATCTTCTTCCCGTCCACCTTTTAACATTCATCTGTGTTCCCAAATGTGCTGTGAATGAACCTAGGCAATAAGCAAGCATTGAAGCTACCAATGTACCCCTGTCACATAAAAGTTTAGGTAATTTTTGCTTGCAACATAAAGTGCACCTTAGAAACATTTGACAAGAAAAGACCCACCCCCCCCCCCAAACCAAATTCAAAACCAGATTATTTCTGGAACCTCTTAAGATATTTTAAATACATCTTGTTAGTTATATAATAACAAAGAGCAGTAAGTCAATGTGGCTCTACAGAATAGCATCAGCCTTGCTCAAGCTTCAGGTACCAGATGGCATTAGGTTCACAGATGTTAAGGCACAAACATCCAAATACCATAGAGTCCACACTGTACTCACACATGTAAAGATGGCACGTGGCTGAAAATAGACACAATGGCGTCTTTTATAGGGTAGAAAATGAAACAAGACAAATAAGTTTCCATGTGGGACAGTAAGAGACGTGGCAGCAGAGTGGGGCACAGGCTGGCATCTGAGATCATTCTCAGAGGGAGCCTGGCTGGTCCTGGTCACACGCACACAGGCCAGCCTGGCTGTCTGAGAGCCACAGGAGATAGTCCTCCACCCTAGCCCTCCTCTGTCTGCCTCCTGAGGCTTCCAGTTCCCGGGCCATGGATTTTTGTTGAGTGCAGAAATGAAAGAGGACTGTCTAGCAATCGTAGGTATTTTGACTTCAAGTATTTAGCATCATGTAGAAACATTGGATTGGTGTCTGTAGCATCCTGCCAGGGCTTCAAGGTTGATTTCTCGGTTGTGAAATTAGGTGGTTGGCATAGTCAATTGGCAGCTGTGAGACTGGATCTGTAAAAGAGTTCTGTTCAGTTCCGAGAAGTTTTTTTTTTTTTTTTTTTATTTGCTCCAGTAAAAATAATTCCAAATAAGACATTTCACATAAAACTTGAAATTCCCATCTTATCTTTAAAAAGCCCCCTCCCATTCCCAATTGCTACAATGGCTGAAAAAAAAATAAACTCCTTTTCTTCCTCCAAGGAAGATGTAAACTTTCACTTCTCATCTGCTCAACCCCTGTGCTTACTTCTGCCTGGCCCTGAAATGTGCGAGTACAGGAACCCTGGAGCATGATCACAATTCAAGGGGTCATTCCAGAGATAAAATGGCATGAATCTCTGGCTTAAGTTGTTTCAAGGGAAAAGAAAGACTATGGAGAATTGTTCAAACACACTAAAGGCTAAAGTATACTTTTTGCTTAGATAACATGACAATCAAATCAGCTCTGATAACTATCATTGTATTGTATTTGTCTGTAGACTATTGCATTTATTTAGAGAACACATATATCCTCTAAAGAAGAAAGTGGTAAGTTTGACTGACAAATCTCCTGATTTTGCAGAAAACGCTATGGCTTTTTAAGCCACATCTAAAGAAAGTCTCTTTCTAAGCATCTATCGACAGTGCTCCCATTGCATGACGCAAACAGAACACCTCTGGCTTGGGTACAACATGAAGCCAAACTATTCACCTAGAGTGGAAGTTGAATGTTGCATTGTGGGTACCTGGAGCTACTGGAATTAGGCTCGCTTCTAAAACCTACTTTCGGTAAATTGGAACCTCTTTATATCAAGGTATCTAAAACTATTATTAATTGCGCCATTCTTACAAAATCCTAACGAACCTCACAATTATGTTTGCCCTTTGGTAAGTCAAATAGAAGACTCAGGTTACTTGTCTTTCTATCATTTTATATACTAAGGTTGTAATTAAAATGTTACTACCACAAACAAGAGAGTATTATGTAACTATTAAAAGGTGAAACCATTAATCCGTGTTAGAAAAAAAAAAAAACCCCAGCAATTACCAATGTTAAGCCCGTAACCAAAGAAAGAATCACATGAATTTTAATGTCATAAAAATAATATATATGCATATATGGTATATATACATATATTTTTTCTTTGACATATTTGGCACTATTCTCTCCTTCCCTATCACCTCATAACTCCTCCCTAACTCTCTACCCACCAGACTCCATGCCCTTTCTTTCTCTCTCTCTAATAAAAACCAACAAACAACAAAACCATGAACAAACAAAAGACCCATAAAAACACAAAATCAGAAAACAAAATATACAAGCAAGAGACCAATAAAACAAAACAAAGAAACAACCAAAAAAACCCAAACAAAGCAATCTGAGACAAAAAGTGTACAAAACCACCAGTGAGCTTGTCTTGTGTTGGCCAACAATTCCTGGGAGTGGGGCCTACACTGAAGTGTGGTTAATATACCCAGTGGGACTCCATTGGTGAGAAATGATTTTTCCTCTGGAATAGGTACAGATTGCAGATAGCCTCTTGGTTAGGGGTGCAACCCCATGCCCACTTCCCCTCTCAACACTAGGACCTGGTCAGGCTTGAACACATGCAGGCCTTTAAAGGTGTTTTGTCATTAATTAGTCCATGTATAATGTACCAACCAAAGGTGTATATGCAGTTTCATGAGATGGTTTTGTTCTCTCAATTTAATCTTGTAATTACCTGCAGTGCAAATGTTCATCGTTATTTTATTTTTGTAACTCAGTCTTTAACTTGGCTTTATTGGGTGAGTAGCATTACACAGTCGCATGATATTAGATTAAAAAAGCTTCTAGCATCATTTCAGTTTCTAGGCTTGTATGTAAGAATGTGATGACATGAAAAAGAAATGTAAATTTATATTGAATAATTTAGCATAGGTGGGTGTAAAGATACAAGACTATATTGTGAATAATGATATAATGGTGTATCATAATGATTATACACACACATACATAATGGTAAAATGATAATAATAATAGCATTTAATGGTGGCTGAAGAATTGGCTTGGTGGCTAAAAAGAAATTGTTGCTTTTGCAGAAGACCTGTGTTTGGTTGCCAGTACCCAAATGGTAGCTCACAATTGTCTGTAACTCCAGCTCCAAGGGCTCTGGTGTCCTCATCTATTAACTGTAGGCAACAGACATTCACATGGTACACAGACACACTTACAGGCATAACACTCATAAGCATAAAATAAAATAAGTAAATCTTTTAAAAATGATAGTATCTGTTGAGTAGGTAATATTACAGCAATTTCCTCCTCATTTGGTTTAACATTCATGTTGAGAGTATATAGTTGATTGTAATTTCATTTTAAACAGAAGACTACGGAAGCCCAAAGAGCATGAGTAAATTACCCAATTACATGGTTACTCAGTGGTGCAGTGGGAATTTTAACCCTGCCCAAAGCTTTTGGGTTGGTTTGTTTCCAGTCAGTAGACTCTAGCCACCAACAAAATCAATATTTCTGTATGTTGGACATAGATCTTAGTCTATAGATTGGCTTTTCATTCCAGCCACATACTAAACTTGTTTCGTTTGATTTATCTATCCCCATTTCTGTTTTACCCAGACCCTTCAGCCCTAATCCTTGGCCAGTGTGCTCTTTCTGTTGTTTTATCCCTGCTAACCCTACAGACAACCTGCTCTGTCATCTCTTGAATTGTGTTTCCCTTTATTCAGTGATTTTGGTTTTATGTATTAAGCTGCAGTGTCAGCAGTCACTGTATCTTTTACTCCTCACGTTGAGTGTAGCATCCATCTATCTGCCTGTTCATTTCTGTTTTACCCCGATTGCCCAAGAGAGGCTCTTTTGATATTGTCCCAATTAAAAGACTCCATAAATGACAATGTTTATCTTCCATATCCTGGAATTGCATACCTTAACCTCAAAGGCCTTGCCAAAATGTTGCCTGTTCGGCTTCAGTATACAGAAGAGGCATCTGTGATAGGCAGTTCCTTGGTGTTTCCATAGGAGAGGCCCGAGTTCTTAATTGGGTGGGCAGGGCTAAAACTACGTCTGATCTAGCTGGTATTTTAAACTCCCTTGCGATTTTCTTCTTTAGATAGTCTGCAAGAAGCTTGAAGGAAATGTTTGAGGGGAATGAACTATTAAAATTGTGGTCACAGAATTTTGTTTACAGAAGTCTATTGATAACTGCTATTTAGAAAGTTTTCCCCCCTCAGAAATGTTCCTTGGCTCTAAAAACAACTACTCTATGTCCTGATGAGTGAGAAAAGCAACTTGTACAGGACGAAAGTAACAGGAAATCGAGCTAAGTGGCCCAACTCTTGCCCTATAGGGTCATTTGTCTTTAGCTGTGTGTATCCTCTCTCTCAACTTCTCCAAGAGTGCTGCAGTGCTTTTCTATTTAACGTACTGTTCCACGGAGAGGAGCTTAGAGTAAGCACAAAGCTGAGTTTGTATGCAAAGATTTGCCAAGTCAGTTTAGACCCTAAAGGGTGTACCATGTACCCAGGGGCCCTCAAGTCCACCCAGTGTCTATGGGCATGATGCCACCAGAGGGCAGACTTTGACTTCCAGAGCTGGTGGCTTGTGCCCTCTAGTGGAAATTTGGGGGCCACTTCAACATGCCTCAGTTGTCTTGAACTCCTTAACTACTAACTCTTCCAGTGTGCTTGGCCTTGAGTTCTAGAAAATGCTTAGAGACACTATTTTCTAGAATGATCTCATGATTATATGTTTAGGTAATTCCCAGTTCAGAGCCAACTTGCACCCAACACCAGCTTTGTCTTTTGAAGGGTTACTCAACAGAATTGTGTCTTTTGTGAAATCTATGCAACACATAATCAAGTTACTGTCTAAAGTTAAAAGCTATTATCAAACGTAAAGAAAAAGAGTCACGAAGAGAAAAGGAAATGAAACAACAGGAAAAGAGAAAGCAGAAGAGAGGGGATGGGAAAGAAGGGACAGACCAGGATGAGTCAGTTGCAGCACAGTTGACTTCCATTCCAGGTAGTTGTGTACTGGGTCCATCGCTTTGTAAAATAATTAGCACCCTCAATGGTAGCATTCCTTCCACTGTTTTGTCTGTCTTAAAAATGAAATATGTCTATAGAGTGTGTCCTTAAAGGGCACAATGGCACCTGATTAAGAAGCACTGGACTGTGGCATAAACACAGGACTTTATCCAAAAGTGAAAACAGCACCCAAGGGCTGGGCATAGTAGCCAAAAGTGTAAGGACTTGTTTTCTAAGCCCACTTCCTTCTCTGAAAAAAAAAAATAAAAAGTGCTTGTGCTTCCTCTCAGCTGATCCTTGTAGAGATTCAAGCAGGTAACTAACAACAGTTCTTGGCATAGTCCTTAATCCTAATTGATAAATGCCACTCTAAACAGCCACAATCTAAGTTCCTCCTATGAGTCAGATACCGCAGAAGTGCAGAGTCAAGCAAGGCATTGTATATTAAATAAGTCTAACTGGTCACTTCTTGAATGTCTTTTTGTGCTACTTATGTAGTTGACAAGATTAACTTGTCATTTGCCCCATTAACAGTGTAGTCATCTTCCTTTATTTAAAGGTCAAAGGACAGAAAGGTCAAAGGATGCTTCCTTAACATCAGTGATACCCAATGTTCCAAAAGTAGACTTAAATGTTTGGCAGGCTCTCGATGCAGATAAGTTCTGTGTTCACATTGCTCAAAGAGGACGGTTGGACATGACGATCCACTTTCACTCTTTTAATTTGATTTCTATGTTTCACTCAGTGTATAGAAGATAGTAACAAAATTAACTGGGGAGAAAATAAATAAACAAACAATCCCAAATAGCCATAACACATGGCTGGAGCTGCTCCATGCAAAGAAACTAGAACATAATGACCCCAAAACATTTGTAAAAATTAGAAGGCAGGGCTGGTGACTTGGCTCCTTGGGGAATGACATATGTCACCATCCCTGATAACTTGAATTCTGTCCTTGGGTTCACATGGTGGGAGGTGAGAACAGACTCCTACAAATTGTCCTCTGACTTCTGCATGTATTCTGTGGCATGGATATCCCTGAAAAAAAATTTAAAAAAATTAAAAACTAGAAACTTGTAGCTATTTCCATCAAATACGTTTACTGGTTTCTTCTGATTCAAGAAGAATGTGAAACTGTGGCTGTTTCTTCTGTCGGGCTCCCCCATAAACACAGTTGTTTTATATTTGGAAGCTGGAATTCCCAGAATGGGCTGTCTGGAAGCACAAGGGGGCCTCTCACTAATTCATGGAGAAAGGGAAGGCCATACGGGCAGTACGGCACCAATGCCAAGAGACTGACCTGAACAGCTTTATTGGAAGGTAATAAAAGCTGAAACCACTAGTTAAATGCAGAGGTGAGCAAGGGAGAAACCACAGTGGTAGAGTAAGTGAAGAAGGTGATGGTCCTGTGTGTCACCTGCCACCACATTGGTTCAGCCCTTCTTGAAAGAAATGCCCTTTCTACTTTACAAACCAAACGAAGAGTTCTAGTCACATTTAGAAGAGGAAGAAACTATCAGAAGCCACAATGGCACATTAGTGCACAGCTTGCTCTTGGAAAGAGTTTGTTTTGACTCTTGGTCAAACTGTACATGAATACTGGAAATGTATTTTAACTTCAAGTTGATGTGTGACACCTGGTTACTCATTTACTGCAAATGAAGTTGTCACAGTCAACCAGTCACCTCCAGCAACAGCTCACTTAAGTTTTTGGGTGGCAGAGATCTTTGCCTTTTATCCCAGCTCCTTGGCCTCTTGTCACCGGCTATTTATTAGAAAGTGCAAGTAGCCCAGTGTTGAAAGGAGTGGAGTGGCAACTGACTGCGGGTAGAATGAGCTACATGTTATTATTTTAACCACAGTCAGTGGTGTAGTCTTTACTATATAAAATTATATGCAATTCAAGAGGAATTACCAAGGCTGCCAAAGCTGGCCTGTCAGTTTATATTTTTATCAGTGTCTCTTAGTTCCTTGCTCCCAAGTCTACCTCTTTCACTGACTTCAGTTTCTTTTGTTTCTAGTGCTGTGTACAGCACCCCAATCTCTCTGCTGCAGCTTTCTTGCACTGTAAATGATTAGTTATTTACATCAGAATATAAATTTAAGAACACCAACCAAAGTCCTAAGACAGGCATGCCTAACCTTTTGGCTTCACAGTGCTATGTAACAGAGTTCATTCTTAGGAACCGCACGATGGAGTTCTTAAAATAATCTCATGCTCTAGGCCAGTTTGCAATTTTGTATTTGACTACATTCAAAGCTGTCCTCCTCGTGCAGCCACGAGCCACAGGTGGGACAGGCCTGCCAGGACCTCAAAGTATGTCATCTTCTTTTCCCAGGGTCATTATAAGACATGTTTGCCACTTTAGCACCACCCATTTAAGCAGCATTGTCTTTTCAGTTTCCAAATTGAAAAACAAAAACAAACAAACAAAAAAAAGAGCCAATCATTAGGTGAAAACCCCAACTCTTAAACTTGTAAGAATGAAATCATATCTGTAATATCAGCACTGGGAAAGGAAGCTAAGCCAGTCTGTGCTACATGATGATTTTGAGGATAGCCTGGGCTACAGACCAAACGTTCCCCCCCCCTCTAAAAAATAAATGTAAATTATATGCTGGCTGTACCATCTCTCTTGTTTCTCATCATCACACCCTCCCCCACCCCTGACCTGCTCTGCACTCAGCTGAATCTCTGTGTTCTCAAGGTGGAACCACCTGTTCTGGTAGGTAGCTAGTTCCAATGGTGTCAAGGAAGAGACTAGATAGCCCAGTCTACACAAATTAGACACATTTCAGATATCTGTGAGCTGACAGAAGAAGTGTTTTAGGAGATAACGCCATCCTAGGTGTCTCACCTAGTCCTGAATATGGGAGAGGCACACAGATTCATAAGCAGTTCTTCATCTGGCTTCAGCACTTGCTCAGGCTTCCATTATTGATGCCCAATAAAAAGCCAAACGAAACACTGTGGAGAGTGTGGCTGCTCACTGGTCTTGATTTTGCTCATTAGTCATAATTATGAGCATTAAGTCACACTTGCCAGCTCAGATGCCTGAAACTGGGCCTGTGGATGTTGGTTTTCACTTCACCTTGACCTGGTGAAGTACAGTGCTATAGTGCTGTAGCGAGACAGAATGATGGGTCCATGCACATGTAGGCTTCCTTGCCAGCCAATCTTAACATTCCTCTCCTCCTACCCATTTGGAACTCTCAAATGTCTCTTCATACTTAATAAGACCAGCTTCTGCTAACACCAGCACGGCAGTGGGAGATTTTTAAAGTGTATGGATTACTCTTGATCACATATCCTTCAGCCCAATTTTTCTTTACTCTTTGAAATAAAGAGACAATAACATAAACAGTCAAGAGTGCAGGATAATGGGAAAAGGGGAGGAGCTTGGGGACATTTATCAAAACTCAGAACCTAAGTAAAACTGAGCATGGAGCCACATACCTGAAACTTCAACCCTAGAGGGAGGAGACAGGCAGGATGGGGGAGGGTCATATCCAGCTAATCCAGTTAAAATGGTGGGTTCTGGGTCCAGCCAGAGACCCTGTTTAAAAAAATAACACCCCAGTATCACCCTCCAGTCTCTCACAGACTTACATGGCAAGCTCACCAGCACACGCATGCACGCATACACGCACCACACACACATGCACACAGAACTGAGTTGTTGAAGCCATGGTTATTAAGAAGGGATTCTTGAGCTGATACAATTTTAATTGTAGCTTAGTACCTTGTTAGTAAGTTCTTATTTTGAATAATTCCTGAGAAATAGAGGTGTGGAGGTGACGTCTAACTGTCGTCATCTGTTTGGTGCTTTTTTCAGTGGAGCCAAGGGCAAGGCTAATGTGTGTAATGACAGCACATTTAGCTGCCATCACCACGATTGATTATAACTGATGTGCAGTTATATCAGGACTGAAAATGCTGCTTGCCTTGTGATAAGCCATTCCCCATCAATCACTAATAAAAAAAAAAAAAATGCTAGACAGGCTGATCCACAGCCTCATCTTATAGAGGCATTTTCTTAACTGAGGTTCCCTCCTCTTCGATGTCTATAGTTTGTATCAAGTTGATATACATCTAGCCAGCACACCCCTTGAAGCTGAAAGGAGGTTGTTTTGGTGAAAAGCTAATGATGGAGATGAGATGCTATAAACACTGATACGGTGCATCCCAATAGGGTGTCAGGTACTCCCAAACCAACCTAGTTAAATTGTTCAGTACAAGCTGTTTTATAAATGAGCTTTCAATCTAAAGAAAAAGGATTCCATAGTATCCTACTTAGACAGTAAGTGACCAAGCCTTATATTTTCAAAGTATTTACTTGAAATTTCAAATCAGTAGGCTAGTGTATCTAAGGTCATAGTTTGGCACCGCTCAATAAATCATCCTAGTAAATAAACTATTCTCTTTATTGTATGTATTTTATAACTCTTTTTTTAAAAAGGCTTATGGTTTTATTTTTGTATCCAGCTATGTGAGCATATAACACATGTGCACAGGTGCCTATGGAGGCTGGAGAGGGTGCTGCGTTCCCTGGAGCTCAAGTTGCAGATAGTTTGAGCTGTCTGACCTCGGTGCTTGGAACTGAACTCAGAATTCTTGGAAGAGCAGCCAGCAGCTCTCCCCTGCTGACCCATCATTTCGGCCCCCTCTATTTTATAACTCTGTCTTTGGAAAGCACTTATATTCCTGTGTGTCCCTTCACCACAACAATGCTCCGGGGAACAACTGCTGCTAAATATTCATAGTGAATTCAATGACTTATAGAAACCAGCATTAAACATTTTACAGCTTTTATTGGTTTCTTTTTTTTTTTTTTTTTTTTTTTTTTTTAATCAGCTGTTGCTTGTTTCCTAATCTTCTACTTTATGGACTGTGCATATCCTTTATTTCATCAAGCACTCTGAATGCTTGTGAAAAATCCCTACTGAATTGTGCCATGTCTTATAGGGCCTCATCTAGACAATTTATCTGTTCCATGTGTGCATGCTCTTTCTTGGAATTTGCCTTTTAGATTCTGTAATCTTTTCAGCTCAGCTCTGGGGAGGGGGAAGCTCTGTTGGAGGCTTCAACATCTGGACGTGAAACTTCTGCTTGGGCATAGAACAGTCAGTCGATGTGAAAAGCTTTTAAACGCAATTCAAGGGTTCACTTTCAACTTGTACTCTAGTGTAGACATACTGGATGAGGTCCACCCACTCAGACTTTGCCTGCTCACAATCATTGTACAAATGCTTACGTAAGGATAGTCTTCTAATTAATAGCATCAATGCTGTGTTGAGCCTCTTATAAACACATCGGTATTGTTTCCAAGGATGCTCCCTTGGCTTCTCTGAACAGCCTTTCACACTATTAGTCAGCGTGAACCAGTGGAACTGAAGGAGAGGATGACCTCAGCTTGCAAAGAAGCTGGATTTGAGAAATCTGCTGGAAATTGACCATTTAGAATGCAAACTTGTTCCCGGTTCATTTTGCTGTGAGTGCCGTTGATGGGTTCAGGCGAGTCAGTACAATTTTAGACTCTCCAAACATAGGATTAATGGAACCAAGTGATTTGTGTGATGTCAAAGAAGGGTCAAGAGAGCAAAGAAGGAGGAGAGGACCATTTCCTTTTGCCCTGGCAGCTAGGGCTCCCCGGAGATTTTCATGCATTAAATAAATCTCTTCCTGCTGTTTTTTTTTTTTTCAGTGTCTTCTTGTTGTTTAAGACACTCTCATGTACCTCAGGCTGGCCTCTAGCGATGTAGCTGAGGTAGATCTTGAACTCTTTATCTTCTTGCCTCCTGAGTGCTAGGATTACACTGCAACACTGTGCAAGAACAAGGGCAAAGAGGTAAATTTATTAATCCTTGTTAAGATATGAATGACTGCCAGCCAAAACAATTTTTATGCAGTAATTAGCTTTCATAAAGAATTATCTAGAAATTATCTACACAGGCATAAGTCCAAAAACTATAATAAGATTAGTGGAAAAGTCAATAAAACATAAGGAAATCCTTCAGAGAAGACACGCAGGAGACCTCCCCCAAAGCCAAGCCCTAGGTTTGCGTGTTAACCTTCTTTTAACTGTCTACGGCCTCCTAGGCTCATTTCTAAGGCTTTCTGTCTGCTTTGTTTTCTTTTCCACAAGTTCGGTTTGACCCTGGGTAATTTTTGTGAGTAAGAAGCAGGCTGAATCGATTCTATGAGCCTGATAGAAATCAGTGTCAGTGCCTTAGACCCAGCCACCCACTCACATGCTATCCACTTGTCGCATAGCTTGTAAGACATTGGCAGCCTTAGACTCATGGAGGGGAATGGATACCTCCTTTATAACCCCCGTGGGTCCTATCTTACATGCATGTCTCTGTAACACAGTGGTTTTAGGGAAGAGGACAATATTGCAACAGATCCTCCTAGCATCTGAAATGACATACAGAGAGGGGACGGCACAGCTGCTTATCCTAAGGACTTAAAATGGCATGCAAACAGGAAGAAGGTAGATGTAGCTGGTTCATGGAGACCCTTTTAAGTGAAAGCTATTTTCTTGTAGTGAGCATAACTATTTCATAGATTTAGTTTGTAACATTTTCTTAAACTCTTTATAATACACCATTTAGTTTGGTCTCAAGAATGGATCGAGATTTGTACGTCTGCCCCTGGGTGGGAAGACATGACTGACTTCTAAGCTGTCCAAAAGATGGTACAAAGACATATCATCATTCCTCCCTTAAGAGTTAACAAAAATAAGCCCATCTAATGATCTGGACAGGAAAACATTACTCAAGAATCTGTCTGTTCCAGGACATTACTCCCTCGGGACTCTGCCCAGCTGCATGGCTGTCCAGATTTCTCCTTCCTGTGGGTCCTCTCAGCAACCCCTTCTAGCCCATTCCCATTTTTTGTGTGTGTGTCAGCTGCCAACACCTGGTGGCATTTTCTACTTGGGAACTCCCTGGCCATGCCAGCCTGGGAATCAGATCCACACTCTCTTGTCCTCCATTGCAAATTCCCCAGCCTCATCCCCGGTCCTGTAGCAGACTACTTACAGGGACCAGTCCTCCCACTCTACCAGTGTTCCTGAAGAATCCCCAAATCCTTGAGGTGGACCCAACTTTCCTCCTTCCTGTGGTTCCTCTCAGCCCCTGCTCTAGTTCATCCCCATTCCTTTGTGTCATCCAGGGATACCTAGAATACAATCTACCTGGGACTTCCAGTGGCCGTGCCTGGCAGGGACTCAGAAGCTCCTTTTAGCAGGCAACCCACAGCCACCACAGTTCTCTAAGATCCAGAAAGGGCAACAGAAACCAAGGAACCAAACTCCACTCAATAATGACAAGACCAGATGTCAACACCTAGAAGCCTGTCAGATCATCCCTACCCTAGATGCCTGGACACCAGCCCCAAAACAGAATCACTAACACGACA
This sequence comes from Acomys russatus, assembly GCF_903995435.1. Taxonomy (NCBI): domain Eukaryota; kingdom Metazoa; phylum Chordata; class Mammalia; order Rodentia; family Muridae; genus Acomys; species Acomys russatus. The sequence goes on from NC_067139.1 coordinate 15,016,346, forward strand.
CGTCCCAGGCAGAAGCCAGCAACTCTACCATAGCAGGCCCTGAGGAATGCCATATAGCTGAAGCACAAGACAAAGACTTCAAAATCACCATTATGAATATGGTCGAGGACCTCAAAGATGATATATGAATAAATCTCCTAACGGAGTCTGTGAAAACACAAATGTGGGATGAGATGAAAACAGTTCAAGACCATGAAAGTAGAAATAGAAATCACTAAAGAAAACCCCAAAGGAGGTAAAAGTGGAAATGAAAAATTTAGGAAGCCAAGCAAAAAACCTTATGTATAAGTAAGTCTCACCAACAGAGCACAAGACATAGAAGAGACAAACTCTAGCACTGAAGACAAGGTAGAAGAAATAGATGCTTCAGTCTAAAGAAATGTGACATGTGAAAAATCCAGGCAGAAGACATCCAGGAGGTCTGGGGCACAATGAATAGACCTAATCTAAGAATAATAGGAATGGGAGAAGGAGAGGAAACCTGGGTCAAAATTTAAATATACATATATTTTTTTTTTCACCAAAATCATAGAAGAAAAATTGCTAACCTAAAACAGAAGTCAGTGACGGTACAAGAAGCACACGGGGCACCAAGTGGACCAGAAAAGGAAAATCTGTCCTTTCCAGAGTCTCAAAGAAGCACAATACATCTGAAGATGCACTAGACAAGCAGAGAAGCTATCTCTTTAATGAGATGTGTAGCTCAGAAGCTCCTCCTTTGTGGGTATAGACTCACCCTGCTAAGCCCATCCACTCTCTAAGGTCTAACACTGAACACATAGTCTTTCCATTTTCCTCTTTCTGGCTCCCCGTTTCGGACACTAGTCACAATCCTAGAATGCTTGCCCTACCATTCTGTGCATTCTTTTCTGATTCGCTTCATGCTGGGAAACTCTCCCAGGTTTTCTTGCTGATCTTGCCTGCGTCTTTGACTCTAACTCAAAAAGCATGGCTATTTATCCTACTCTTTCTAGCTTCTTTCTCCCAGAAGCTTCCAAGGTCCTTAGCTTGTCTGTGCAGTTGTTTTTCTCTCACATTCTAATAAAATCACCCTCTAGGCTCCTTTTGAGTCTGTTTTTAAATGTGAGAGAAAGAACCTGCAGAGGGGACTCTGTGTTCCCTGATAGCACACTCTCTCACCAAGGGGACGTTTATCATCTGCCCCCTGGAGTAGCACAGGGCTTACAGTAGTAAACAAGATGATTCAGAACAGGCCTGTCCTCAAACAGCTGGCAGACCAGTTGGGGAAAACAAATATGTCAAGATGATTAAAGTGTCAAGATCTATATCCAAAGTTCCAAAGCTATGTAGAGAAAGGAGTTGGGAAACCTTCACAGAGGATGTGGCATGCAGGGAAGACAATGTTTGTATGCGGATACTAATGACTCCACATGTGAAAGAAGGAAAGGGTTTTGAGCGTATAAGTTGGGCGAAAGGGACAAGGAAATGAGATAGGAATGTTGGGGCATCTCTTTAGGACAAAAGAGTCTTTCTTGGAAGCTAGTGTCCTGGAAATTTGATGGCCACCAAAAGCTGCCCTGAGCCAATGGCTTTCTGGTTCTTGTTTTGTGAATTAGAAGAACTGAAACTCCCAGATAACACCAGATGATTTTAGAGAGTTTATTAGAGATTCACAGGTGGGGTGTGTTGGAAAAGAATATTGTTCTATTCCTAGTTTTGGACAAAGAGATGCAGGAACAAAGTGAAAGTATCTTGGCAAGGAAATTTATTTTTGAAAAAGTTCTTAACAATCCAAACCAAGTGAGCGAGCACAGAAAGGTGGCGGGGCGTTCACTTACTTTTTATCCTATCGCAGGGTGGTGACTGTGTGTCACCCCCTTGGTGGGAGCTTGACCCAATAAACTGACACAATTGGATAATTCAGAATTGGAGCAAAGGGGAAGGGTGTGATAGAGTCAAGACTCAGGAATGCCTGGCATCCAGGCCTTGGGCAAACAGACAAATATACAAGAGTTTCTCAAGATGAGAGAGGTTAATAGAGAACACCAGCCCTTGGTGGGCTAGCCATCTTTAGTAGAAAAAACAAACCCCTACATTTATCACAAGTGTTACTGAACTTAGGGGGGGGGGTCACAGCCTGTGCCCAGTGAGCCAAGTTCTGTCATTCATCCTCAATAAGTCAATTAAGGGAGCCACATTAAAAGCAAGGCAGAAAAAAAGAAATTCATTCAATGTGGCCACAGGGACAAAGAGATCCAGTGACCCTTCTGGAGTCTGTCTTCAGGGTCCTGACCTGAGGATAGAATTTAATAGAAAACAAGAGATTAAATATATGTAACCCATGCCCACCACTGTCCCGGCAGCAGGCACAAGGTCTCTCTGGAGGACATGGGCTGCCTTCAACCCTTAGCTACTTCTTCTCACAGCAGGAGATTCCTGGCGGAAATTGTAATTTCTTTAACTTCATTTTGTGCAAAAGTCTGGTAGCCAAAGAGAGAAGCATAAAGTATGTCTTTAGAATGTATTCATTCCTGTCAAACAGACCAGTTACAGGAGCTGACAAAGGAGGAGAGAGCCTTGCTACTTGAATGAGCATGGAGATTGGCCGTGTGACAGACAAGTATCTCCATGGTAAGAATGGGAAGAGGGGGTTCAGAGAAAGAGCGAGAAGCTCAGAACACTAGGTAAAGTGTACTTGTGTTCTGGTTAGCACCTAGAAGAAAGGCAGAAGAGCATGAAAGGGCAAAATGATGCCTCTCAGGGGCTCAGGACTCAGAAAGATAGACAGGCCCAACAGAACCTCAGGACTCTCCTGGGCCGCCTCAGCAGGCAGGAATTCTGGGAAGAAATTTTACATTTTCTCATTCAAGGGATAAAAGTTCCTCTTGTCTCTGTAGGCCTCTGGTGGCTCTGCATTCCAAGGGGTGGTCCTGCTTTCTTGACTTGACCAGGTAACTGACCTGCCCTTTGCATGGGATGCTAGGCCCCTGCTTAGGCCAGAGAAGCAGCTTTCTCTAATTGGCCTCCACAGAGCCCTAATCAAGGCTACTGTAACAATAATGAGGATGGAAGCTAAGCACTCAGATAGGGACAGTAACATCACCTACTGAGGAAAGGCAAAAAGGGCCTCTTAAAAATCAACCTAGATGTCCCTCAGTTGAAGAATGGATAAAGAAACTGGTACATTTACACTGTGGAATACTACTCGTCTATTAAAAACAAGGAAATCTTTAAATTTGCAGGCAACTGGATAGAACTAGAAATGATCATCCTGAGGGAGTTAATCCAGACCCAGAAAGATACACATGGTATATGCTCACTTATAATTGGACACTAGCCCAACAGGGATGCCCTCTGAGAGTCTTCATTTAGCGGGGGATTGGGATAGATACTGGGACTTCCTATTGGGACTCCAGGTGAAAGAGGTATGGGAGGATAGGGGAAATGGAAGGCCCCCGAGGGTCCTGGAACCCTACAAGAAGACCATCAAGGGTGGTGGATCTAGACCCAGGGGAGTCTGCTCAAACTACTGTACCAACCAAGGACAATACATGCAGTAAACCTACACTCTCTATTCAGATCTAGCCAACGGATGGCACATTCTCCACAGTTGTGGGGACTAACTCTGACACTATAGTGCCCTCTATTTGACCACTTCCCCTTGATGGGGAGGCCTGGTGACACTCAGAGGAAGGGTAAGCAGGCTACCAAAATGAGACCAGATAGGCTGTGATCATATGGTGTTGGGGGGGGGGGGGTAGGTGTCCTTCTGTCAGAGGTCTAGGGGAGGGCAAGAAGGAGAAGAGGAAGGGAGGGTGGGAACAAGAAGATACATGTGAGGGGATAACAATTTAAATTTAATCTGAATAAATTATTTAAATACATGTTTTAAATCTGGAGAACTGTGAACAGATATGTACTCATGCTAATTGGGTATTAATAACAGATCAAGTTCAACATGGTGAACCAGTGATTTTATTGGGCTTACCTACAGGAGTGTGGAGCACCAGGGACCACACAACAGCTGCATCATGGCAAAGTGAGTGACGATGTCCTCGTCTACTCAAGGACCTCTTACAGCCACTTGCAATGTGGCTAGCAGGAGGAAGCATCAGCTGGAGTATCAGAGTAGGGTCCTGTGGTCCTTCCCTTTTTCTATCACGGAGCACTAATACCATCGCTGTGATATCTTCTTATCTATCACTGCGTCACTGCATTGTTCTGCCTAGTTCTTTACCATGGTTACCGGGGCAAAGGTTCTCTCGATACCAAGACTTACGAGATGACCGTTTCAGGCCTAGAGGAAAAAGCCATTTTTCCTGTCTTCTGTTTTCTCCCTCCCTCCCCCCTCCCTCTGTCCCGGGCCCCCTCTTGTCCCACTCCAAAATTTTCTGATATATTTTCAGAATCCTATAATTGAAAACTTTGAGTGATTATGTAAAACCCAGGAGGGGCATATTTTCAGGAAACTTCAGAGAATGCCTTCTCAAGCACCTGGTTATTCCTTTCCTGAAACCCCTCCAAAGTCACTTCTAGCTCCAGCACTCTGTAAAGACATGCCTTGTTGGTAAGCCTTGACTGCTCTCTGCATCTGGGTCCTTGCTGCGCAAACGATTAAGCTCATAGCTAAGCCCTGAACCATCCTGTGGAAATCAACAGCCAGTCAGTTGGAAGTCAAAGACTAGACACTTTCAGCCTGTATATGGTGAAGAGGCAAGGAACGAACACTGTGCCCCATGACTTCAGAGGATATTGGCGTGTAGATGCCACTTCTGCATGGGCTCTTGTGTGTGCCCCTGAACAAAGAGATGCTGTTGGGAGGTTGTTTCCAAAGGAACAAGCAAGTAGGGACAGAGGAAGGGTTTAGAAGCTCAGTGGTTATGGTATACAGAGGATGGGGCCTTTTATGCCAGATTTCATGGGCATTTTGGCTCATGGGCATAGCTCGTGTCTTCTTTCGCATGCTCCCTGTCCCATGTAGCTCTCTCTCCATACAGCTTCATGCATCATGTATCTCCCTGGCTTTGTCTCCATTGGTGGTGTCCATTTTGCTATTGTAATGAGCCACAGGCCTCCTCCAGACCCTCTAGGGTGTCTCTGGAGAGCTTCTGCCTGCTGCAGCAGCCCCAGCCAGACCTATCAGCCGAGCAGCTGAGCGCGTTCACTCTTCCTCTTTGTTAACAGATTGTCCTTAATTGCTAATTTTGCAGCTCTGGGCAAAGCCTCCCAGATCTTATTCTCTGCTCTACTTGTACCTCCTAGTGCACCTAATACTGAGCAGTCCGTCCTACCCTTTCTTAAGTCTACAGATACAACAACCAAAAGACAGCTATTCTGACTATAAGGGAGGATACTAATAATTTGTATTCCCAAGTAGAGATTATAAAGTGAAATAAATTGTTTAATGAGTAAGACACAGATGTGCTATGCCTCTGAGACTAAAGATTAATTTGATTACATTGGAAACAACTTTCAAGTTACTCTGAGTAATTAATTTCATTTTTTAACCTAGTAGCAGTATTTCCTGAAATGTAGTTTGTGCTTCCAATTGAGTTTCTTTATCTGCGGACACATTCACCCAGGACCACACTTCCATTTCTTCCCACTATAAATGGAGAACACATACATGGTTGTTGTTGTTGTTGTTGTTGTTGTTGTTGTTGTGTGTGTGTTGGGGCAGGGTTCTTAGTCTCATATACAAGAGAAATTGAAAATGGACTCACAAATAAATGAAGACAGTTTGATTATAGCTTGAGAAAAACAACCGGGCAGAGATGGTCGAGGCTTTTGGGAGGAAGGACATAGCTAAGAAGAGAGAAAGTCATGATTTTTTTTTCAGTTTTAAAATTTTTTTTATTAATTTATTTATTCTTGTTACATCTCAATGGTTATCCCATCCTTTGTATCCTCCCATTCATCCCTCCCTCCCATTTTCCCATTATTCCCCTCCCCTATGACTGTTCCTGAGGGGGATTTACTCCCCCTGTATATGCTCATAGGATATCAAGTCTCTTCATGGTAACCTACCATCCTTCCTCTGAGTGCCACCAGATCTCCCCCTCCAGGGGACATGGTCAAATATGAGGCATCAGAGTTCGTGTGAAAGTCATACCTCACTCTCCACTCAACTGTGGAGAATGTTCTGTCCATCCAAGATGGCGGTGAGCAGTGTGGACCGTATTTGGAAGCTCCAGTGAACAATGCAAGTCATGATTTTTTTTTTTTTGACACAAAAATACTTAAAATTTTAGTGTAATCAAATCTGAGATGCACAAAATACCTGTGTATCTATTACTTACTTTTAAGTGTTTCTTTTGTAAAATGTAAACATAAAAAGCATGTCATTTTTTATTAAGATTTGTGTATCTTTTTTTGCGAAACACACAGTAATTTTGGAAGTCATTTAATTCTGAGACGTTTCAAACACCTCTGGTACACTACTTCACTGTATTTTAAGTCATGATTTTTTTAAAAGTTAGAGTCAAAGAAGCAGGCAGCCTCAGCAATGAATAGCCCCACAGTCTGGGGGACTTCAGAGTGTCAGGGCAAGGCGTCTTGGGATACAGGACACCATCTGAAAAGGGATGAGAGGGAAAGAGAATTTGGAACTCAGAAAGCTACGTGATTACAAGTGATGGTCCTAAGAGGGGCTTCTGGGGTGTCTAAAGTACATATTCAATACGATAGTTATTTCTTCCATCTTCTTAACATGCCTTCAAGTATGTGTATTATGATTCTTGCAGTTTCAGGGACACATAGCTCTTTTGATGGAGAGCTTCCTATCCAGGTGACCAACTGGCTCATTTGGATGATTCCCCCCCCCCTCTCTGTGCATCAGTGGAGCCATACACGTATATGGAGGGGGTACATGCTTGCAGTGTACATATGTGGATGTCAGAGGATAATCTAGGCATCCTCAGGTACCTCCACTATTTGAGACAGGATCTCTCATTGTCTTGAGATTTTGCTACACAGGTCAAGCTAGCTGGCCTGCAAGCTTCCAGGGATCTGCCTATCTTTGCCTCCCATCCTGCCATCACTGGGATTAACGGCACATCGTACTGCACCCAGCTTTTTACATTTGTTCTGAGGACCCACATGCAAGTCCTCTTGTTTGCAAGGCAAGTACTGTACTAACTGAGCTATTTTGCAGCTCCTATTTAGATGAAATCTTATGATAGGACACAACAGTGTATTTTTTTTGTGGTTTCAAAGTCTTTGGAGAGTTTAGAAAGTCATGTCTCTACTTATAGTGTGTGACTCCGTACCTGGTCTTTTGAAACCATGTATTATAAAGAACGTAAGAAAAAAAATATCTATGAGATAACTATGTTTTCTTGGGAGGCAACAGAGTTCTCTTGATGGACATCAGGCAGAGCCTGTGCTCCTACCTTCATCCTTTTCATTTTCTATTATAAGCTTCAGGAGAGTCAGCTGTGTTGCGCCTTCCCCCCCCCCCCCCGCCCCACATTCCTCTTGCACACTCTCCACCTTTTTTGACAGGTATTTCAAATTCCGAGAATGGGCACCTGTAATACTGTCTCCTTCCACAAAATCAGCATATTAAAAGGAGCTGGGATCTGTATTAGCTACTGGACATGTTGCTTTGACAGAAGCCCTGGCGAAAGCAGCTTGAGGAAAGAGGGCCTTATTTTGGCTCACAGTTTCAGGGTACAGGCTGCTCTAGGCGGGAGGCATGGCAGCGGCCACGGGAGGCAGCTGTCCACACCGCCTCTTCAGTCAGTGGATGTTGTCAGCAAACTTTCCCTTTTAAGCAATCCTGGACACCAGTTCATGGAACAGTACCCCCAACAGTTAGGGTAGACTCCCCTCACCTCAGTTACCTAGACAATCCCTCATAGATAGACCCAGAGGACTGTCATTTTCTTTAGTGAGTTGATGTCCTGTCAGGTTGACATCTGCGCTAAGAATCACAAAGTTAACTCTGGTTAGGACTATGACCTTCCTATGATCTTCAACTTGCTAATGTGTAACTGGCCACTTTGCACTTCCTAAGCATACACTCTAGAATTTAAGTGGGCTACGGTGGGCTGTATCTGTTTGTGAGGTTCTTCAGAAAATACAGTCTAATTTCTTTTTTCCCCAAAGAGTAAAGTTGGACTAAAGGATTCGTGGTTGAGAATAAAAAATCGCTTTGTTTACTACTGGAACTTAAACCTTTAGCTTCTTAACGCCCTTTGGATTTCTGTTTTCTTCAGGTGCATTTTGAACAGTGTCTGTGACCAATTTAACCCAGAAAAAAGCAAAATGGCCCTTAACTCTTCTACTGAAGATGGCATCAAACGAATCCAAGATGACTGCCCCAAGGCTGGCAGGCACAGTTACATTTTTGTCATGATCCCCACACTCTATAGCATCATCTTTGTGGTGGGGATCTTTGGAAACAGCTTGGTGGTGATTGTCATTTACTTTTACATGAAGCTCAAGACTGTAGCCAGTGTCTTTCTTCTGAACCTCGCCCTGGCTGACTTATGCTTTCTGCTGACTTTGCCGCTGTGGGCTGTCTATACCGCTATGGAATACCGTTGGCCTTTCGGCAACCACTTATGTAAGATTGCTTCGGCCAGCGTCAGTTTCAACCTCTATGCAAGTGTGTTCCTGCTCACCTGTCTCAGCATCGACCGCTACCTAGCCATTGTCCACCCGATGAAGTCCCGCCTTCGTCGCACGATGCTGGTGGCCAAAGTCACCTGCATCATCATCTGGCTGCTGGCCGGCTTGGCCAGCTTGCCAACCGTCATCCACCGAAATGTGTACTTCATCGAGAACACCAACATCACGGTTTGCGCCTTTCACTACGAATCTCAGAATTCAACCCTCCCCGTAGGGCTGGGCCTGACCAAGAATATCCTGGGCTTCATGCTCCCGTTTCTCATCATCCTCACCAGCTACACTCTGATCTGGAAAGCCCTAAAGAAGGCTTATGAAATTCAGAAGAACAAGCCAAGAAACGACGACATCTTCAGGATCATTATGGCGATTGTGCTCTTCTTTTTCTTTTCCTGGGTTCCCCACCAAATCTTCACGTTTCTGGATGTGCTCATTCAGCTGGGCGTCATCCGCGACTGCAAAGTCGCTGACATCGTGGACACTGCCATGCCCATCACCATCTGCATAGCTTACTTTAACAATTGCCTGAACCCTCTGTTTTATGGCTTTCTGGGGAAAAAATTTAAGAAATATTTCCTCCAGCTTCTGAAATATATTCCTCCAAAGGCAAAGACCCACTCCAGCCTGTCTACAAAAATGAGCACGCTTTCCTACCGCCCTTCGGATAATATGAGCTCATCGGCCAAAAAGCCTGCGTCTTGTTTTGAGGTAGAGTGACAGGTTCAAAGCCTCCTGGCAAAGTAATGCCCTGACAGAAGCCAGGGCAGCATCTGACGAAATGGCTTGCTACCAAAGGAACATTCACCCTGGCCTCAGGATCTAAGCAGAAAATGCATTCAACAGACTGTACGTGTTGTCTAAAGCTCTGAAAGAAAGCTTTGACAAACCACCGAGCAAAGCCGCTCATTCCTACATCTTGCATGAATACATGATGGTGGCCCAAAGAGTCAGAAGCTGGACGGATTTGTGGAAAACAATTTGCTGGCAGAACTGCCATCTCACTAGTCTCCTTTTGCTATGTTCCTTTTGAATTCCACATGAAGGTACGTAGAACGTATTAAATATTTAGACAAGCGACAAGAGATGAGAGGTCAAGATTATTTGTTCTGCTCACTTCCTAGAGGGCAAGGAACATTTTTTTTTTTTTTTTTTTGGTCCCTTCAGTCATTAGCAATGGCGACCCACTTGTATCTGTTACTACACATATTGTGCAAAGATTTGCTAAGCTGTAGTCACCAAGTTTCAGGACCCCTTTGTAAAATTAAGCCAGTGTCTTAGAAACGTGTACTGTCCCTAAACAATGCCAGCTAGTGGTGTATTTATGTAGCAGTGTTACCAAAGTCATACATCAAAGTCACACTGCTTGTAATAACTGTGACTTCCTAAGTACAGCAGCTTTATTTCAAATCTGAAAAGTGTATACAGTTGGTGGTGAATAGACTATGTATCATACAATCTGCCTTGCTCTCTAAAAAAGTATATATTCTCACATGTATGTACATCTATAATCTCTAAACCGTTATTTGATGAAAATCTGGCAATGTATGCTACCTTGAAATAAAGTAATTTTATTGTAATGTATCTAATCTTCATTATTTCAAATAGAAGCCAATCTACCTTTACAACGGCATGGATGTAAGTACAAATGTATTTTTATTTTACGTTTGATTTTGTTGATGGTTTAATATGGTTAGATATAGGTTTTATATCTCACTGTTGAAGAGATCAAGAAGGAACCAGTTTGTCTTGCTGAACAATGTAGGACAGACACACCATTTTGAATTTTTGAAGGTATTCATACAGCAACCAAGACATTGTCATTGCTTATAAAATTAAATTAATACATTGTTTTACTCATAAGTTTTTAAACAGTTGGATGTATCCAGCTATATACATGGCCATTGCAGGAAATTTAGAAGCTCTAGAAAGCACAAAATAATAGTGATACCTAGTTCTTCAATGCAAAACAAAACCCATTCATTTATTTTAGGCCACAAATAAGAAGCAGAGTGATTTGAAATGGTTAAAGTCTTCTGAAGCCTTAAAGCCCACCCCCAGTGACATATTTGCTTCACCAAATATGTCACAGCTCTTAATTCCCCAACCCCTGCCCAGCCACCAACTGGGGCCTACGGTTTTTGTAATCATCATCTATTCATACATATGTGAATTATAATGCTGGACTAATAATGTCTATGCAATTCTGTGTACAGGTTTGTCCTTTGGTATCATTGCATAGTACTTAGTGTCCCATTAAATCTATTTCCTTAAATATGTCGACACTATTACAAAATACAAGCACACCTATAAAAGTGTCTTTTATTTTCCAGATGCAATAGTTGTTTCAGAGGCTTACTGCTTCCATATGCTAGCCTAAGCCCAGTTCTGGAAGCTTCTAGACTCTGTACAATCTAATCTAGGCCTAGAATGCTTTCAGCCTCTGAGACTTACTGCTGAATAAGCTCATTCTTTGGTTCTTTCTGAACTCTGGCTGGCTGGTTCAACTCAGCTGTTCTACCTCAGACTTCCCCCCAAGCTGACTTCTCTCAGATTCTGACTGAATTGCTCTGCTTGGCCTCATACTAACTGTAGCAATCTGTTCTAATCTGGCTCCTTCTCACTCTCTGGCTTGTTCTGTCTTCACCTGTGTCTAGCTCGTTCTCTCTTCAACCTGTCTCTGTAAAGCTCTCCTGGTAAAACTGTCTCCTCTACACACACACACACACACACACACACACACACACACACACACACACACACACCCTGCTCTCTCTTAAGTCTTTTCTCTCTCTCTTCTTAGTGGGAGTTGAGCTTATCCTATTCTGTCAAGTCTTTCTCTGATTTGTCACTTTGTCTGCCTCAATTAGACATCACTTTCAAACAAAAGCTGCTTCCTTCTTCCAACTAACTTAACCTTCATTTTGGGGGCGGGGATTAAAGGTTTGTACTAAGGATATGTCTGCATTCTAGCTGGATCCCACAGACCTAGAAAGTCTTTGGCCTAGTCATGTTGCTGTATTGAAATTCCTCAACACACACCTGTTATAACTATGAAATCACAGAATTGGAACATTTACCATTTTTCTAAAAATGTTTGGAGCACCAGAAAATACGCTGAGCTCATCATTCAAGTACACGAATCTGATAAACTTCCTCACATCCCGTGAAGGAGTAAAACTGAGAATGCAGTTGTAAACATTGCTCCTATTCCCAGGCTATGTGGCCAAATATTTCCCAGAAAGCATAGCACAATTTATATGCTGCTGGCTGTGTTTGGCTATAGCTCGTGACAACTTCAGTAGGGAAGAATCTACCTAGTGTAAGAATCCAGGTGCCACATGCTAGGCTAGGGAACAGACACGGCCAGAATGTTACAATGGAGGCAGCTATCTATTCTTTACCTTAGAAGCTTTTACTGTTCCTACCCCAGGTGTGCTGAGGTATCCTTTCTGGTCCAATAAACTGTGTGCAATAGGATCGGGTGACAATGTAGAATAATCGACAGATGCTATAGTCAAGGAGGTCATTTAGAACCATATTGGTGGACAGGACAGAACCTCCATCAACAAATCATCTCAATCTTGTTCTTGGAAATAAATGTGGTTCCACACGCTTCATGTTAGTTTTTTCTTGTTTTATTTTAAATTTCAATACAACGCTGGCTACTTATTTCAATGTTCTTTTATTTTTAAAAAGGATTGTGTGGTAGTTTAAATAAGATGTCCCTCATATGTCTCAGGCATTTAGATTTAGATGCCTGGTCACAAGTTGGTGGCTATCTGGGTGGGGGTAGGGAGCTATTAGGAGGCATGGCCTTGCTGAAATAAGTATGGCACTGGGGTTGGGCTTTGAGATTTCAGGAGACTCAGCCATTTCAAGTCACCCTTCCTGCTTCCTGTTCATGGATGAAGATGTGAGCTCCCAGCTGCCGCTCCAGAACCATGCCTGCCTGTCTGCTGCCACATTCTCCATCTAGTTGGCTATAGACTTTTACCCTTTAGAACCACAAGCCCTCGAATAAACAATTTCTTCAATAAGCTGCCTTGGACATGGTGTTTTATCACAGCAGTAGAACAGTAGCTAATACAGTTTTCTTCTAGACATTAAATTCTACTTCGTCTCAAATAAGATGCTATGATTCATCTTTTCATGAACATGGCTTTCTTAGGGTTATTTATTTTATGCATATGAGTGTTCTATCTGCATGTATACCTGCACGCCAGAAGAAGGCATCAGATCACATTATAGATGGTTGTGAGATACCATGTGGTTGTTCAGATCGTGAATATACTTAAAGTAAGAACACTACCTGTTTTAGAATATAAAGAGACACAGATAAAGATCCCAGGTGTTCCATGAAATGCAGGAGCTATATAGATCCTAAGTCTTACCCTTTTGGTTAATAATTCACTTATTTATGTGCACCTAGTCTGTGTTGAGACTTAAGAGTAGGGTACAACTCCAGATTCTAGAGCATTAGCAGGCCTTTCCATAGTTTGTAAGGTGGCCAAGTAAGAGGTAGCTGGACTGACAAGCCAGGGGAGAGCTCAGAGTTTCCATACGACATAATTTCAGTTTCATAATTTTATATACTACTGCATTTTCCCCAACAATACACACCAAGAGAAGAGAAAAAGAAGAGAGAGAAGAGAAGAGAAAGCAGGATCAAGTATGTCCAAAGAGAAGTGAAAGATAAGGAGCCCAGAAAATTGCAGATATGTGTATGAAGGATAAGATCCTTGAAGGCAGAAAACAAAGTTAATCAGGAGAAAGACAGAGGAGGGGACAGGAGGCTGGAGGCAGCCAATCATCACTGCTTCAGACCATGGTGTAGACCTCATAGGAGGACCACACACAGATGTCTGGGGACCCAGGGCCATGTTGGATTTAGGCCTAGACCAACAGGGGAAAGAGGAAGCCAAAATATCAGGGAGAGATGCAAGCTATAAACAATGGTATGTTCATGACACAGCTGTACAAATTTTACATATGACAGGCTGCATAATAGGAAAGCACCCCTTTAAGGCAGGAGGTCCCAAGGAGATTAAAAATTAAGTAGAAAGGGAATAAGGAAATGATAAGGGTATTCCAGCGAATAATCAGAGAGTCAGATTTTCAATTTTATTATTCTTTTTACTGAATCAGGTCCAATATTCTTTTGCTGATCAGAGGTCTAGCTTAGTGGTATGATGCTCGGTTAGCAGGCACAGGGCCCCTGTTTCTTTCATGATTGCAAAACCCAGTCTCTATAATTGCATCCACTTTTGTCTATTTGTGAAATAGATTTCTGTGGTGTCCCTATCCTCTTTGAATGGAAATTTTTCATGTCATCTAAGGGCAGGACTACTTCAGACTGAGCCATTTTTTTTTTTTTTTACCTAACTCCATCCCTAGGTCACAAAAATAAATGCAGATTGGACATGATCCATTGATAGCTTCGCAAGGATGTTCAAAATAGGGCCTGACATAGACAAAGCCACCCAGTGAGGCCCATCCTTCTGCAATCTGCATGTGCACCCAAGGGATCCAGATACGTTCTGCAGTGAAATAGCCACGCTTATAGAGTAAAGATGGCGAGCTCTCTAGATGGTTTCCAGTGACCTGGGTATACTAACTGCAGTTAATAGGTCAATATATGTATAAGAGATAATGTATCCATATGTATCATATTAACTATGGCAGATGATGGATCCTGTAGAAGTTTATCCTAAGCAAGGCAGCTGAAGGTTTCCACACACGTGGCAAATTTTTCTCATTGGCTTTCTTCCTGATAAATGTTCAGATGAGAGGTGACAGTTTTGAAAGTATCTGTTGAGGAAGGATAGCAGCTGAAACCTGGCTCTTCATCAGTTTCTTGTGAAAGTCTGAGTTTTACTCAAAATGCAGGTGAGTATCTGTGACCAGTTAGTTGTGCTTATTTCAAAGTAATACATTTAGTACTCTGAGCTACTAAGTCGGAGGAGCTTAAGAGTTCTGGGAATGAGATCATTTGTTAAGTCTCATTTGCTTCGTGTGTGTTACTTACAGATATGTTTTATCTCCCAAAGTAATTTACAATTGCCAAATGGAGTATATTTTGCATTAGAAAACATAGAAGTGTTTGCACTTGTGAGATGCAACTTTGGAACCTACTAGCTTCCGAGCATGAGAGTGACATTAACAGAGATGTCAAGGGAGCTAAGGTCACATGCCTGACACCCACCTGTGTCTTCATGGATAACAAATGATACAGCCAGCATTCATGTTTTTAAGAAAATATTACATTTTTATTTACTGTGTGGATATACATGCATTGCATTTGCCGCGATGCACATGCAGAGGTCAGATGATAAATGGCAGGGATCGATCATCGCCTGCCACAATATAGGCCCTGGGTTTTGAACTCATATCTTTAGGCTTGGTGTCAAACACATTATCCGCTTCACTATGTCCACAGCCCAACATCTAAACGACAGAAATTCAAAGATGTGTGACTTTGATCTACAAGTAGGGTTGTAATTGATTTTCCCTCTGGTGTCTAGCACATCATTCACCGGCCATTCAACAAGAGTTCTATTGTCAAAGTTCCGCAACCCCTTGGTTTATGTCCAAGTGAAAGAGATGTGGACTAGCCTCTTTCCTGTGTCACCTTGTGAGACAATTAGGGCCTAGATATCCGTGTGTGTGTGTGTGTGTGTGTGTGTGTGTGTGTGTGTGTGTGTGTGTAAGAGCTATAAAGGGACTGGTAACTACATGAAATTGAGACTCTGACAACACCTGCTGTTATAAATTACTGTAGCTGAGATCCATTCCCTGATGTGGCACAGTGAAAACATATTGGCTGTCATAAATCTAATTTGAAGCATAGAATCAGAAGGAAGGAAATGAGCATCCATTCCACCTGGCTGTCCAAACAGATGGCCATCATGTTGCTGCACCTCCCTCACTAGACCCAGCAGCCATGATCAAACACAAGATTCAACCTTGCCCAAGTCCAATAGAAAATGTCTTCGTCAAATCAAAACTCATCCTGCTTGAGAAATCATATAGTGAGGTTAAGAAGTGAACTTCTGTGACCAGAAAGAGCCAGAATTAGTAACTTGGAATGAGTTTGTGTAGCTTCAGCAACATTTACCTGTGTCATTCACACACACCAAGGCTTTGGATAGATATCTCTATGAGTGAAAAACTCTAAGAGTTTTTACCCAAGAAATTATTTCTCTATTAGTGAGGAGTAAATTTAAAGAATACATGATGTGGCTTTTGAGTCTGTTTAAAGCAAGCTTTTTAAAAAATTACAGTTACTTAGTTTCATGAATCCTGATGGCAATGGCTTATATGTGCCCCAGGGCTTAGTTCTTGATGAGAAAATAGAGATTCTAACCAAACCTGCCTGTGAATTAGGTTATCACAGAACTACTTTTCCAAGCACAGTGAAGTTTTGTTATGTCATGTGGGTACATACAGTTACCCAATAATAATTTTCCAGAAATAAACAGACAGGCCCACAACTTCCAAAGCTGCAGATAAAAAAAAAAAAAAAAAAAAAAAAAAAAAAAAAAAAAAAAAAAAAAAAAAGCAGGCTGGCGTCAGCCTGAAGTAAGAAGCTCTGCTAGGCCTCATTAGAGAGGAGAAAGACACCCGGGCAGACGTGCTGTGCGATAGCCAGCACCACCTATGTGACACCAGAAGCCTCAGTGTGGACCGATTCTCCCTGCGGCCTTGGCTGCAGTGACCTTGTCAAGCTGTGCTCACTGCACTCAGAGCAGTGTGCCATCCTGACAATGCACGGTCAGTTCTCCAGACACACATCTTCTGTTCCCCTTCACTCCGGTAGTAAGTGGATGATGGGAAAAGAGACCTTTCTACTGATACTACCTTTATTTTATTTTTTAAACAATTTTATTAATTTATTCAGATTACAACTAAATTGTTACCCCATCACTTGTAGCCTCATGTTCATCCCTCCTTCCCGCTTTCACCCTATTCCCCTCTCCTAGGTCTAAGACCGAGGGGGACCTCCTCCCCCACCATATGGTCATAGGCTATCAAGTCTCATCTTCGTAGCCTGCTTTTTATTTCTTTGAGTGCCATTAGGCCTCCCCACCAAGGAGAGGTGGTCAAATATGGAGCACCAGCGTTCATGTCAGAGGCAGTTCCCACTGCCTTTATTTTTGAACTCCCAAAGACTCCATCTTCTTCTGGAAATAACCTCTGCTCTCCATTAAATTACCCACCAAGTGTGGACTCTTTCTTAAACTTTGAGCAGAATAAGAATAAGCGTAGCTAGAGTTCTGTCCCATTGCCAACTGCATTTATTGGTCTACTCTCTTCCCCTGGCACGCATGTGTGATCCCAATGAGCCAACCAGAGCAAATTGCAGGATTTTACCAGGAGACGCTACCAGGGCAAAATGTTGATTTCTTCTCCCCATTATACAAAACCCTTAAGTGAACACTAAAAGCTTTTCCTATCAAGGGAGATGTGGGAATTTCCAGGAACATTACAGAAAGATTATTAACAACATAACGAAAGGTTGGACATATTTTTCAGGACATTATTTGAGAATTTCCAGAAGCTAGTACCATCCTTCATGTTTCTGGTTATTTGTTTGTTTGTTTGTTTGTTTTGCTTTTCTCCAGCCAGTTCAGGATGGAGAAAATGATACACTAAAACCCACCTCTCTGAGGAACATTGTCACTGTCATGAAGCTCTTCCTGGAGTCTGGCAGAGGATGCTCAGCTCACATGTACGACATTGTCCAGTCTTCACAGCAGTCAGTCACGTCAGTTCCCTCATCATCCAAGGAGACACAGAGAAATGTAGACATCTGCATGGTCAGTACTACAGCATCCCTTGTGGATGCTGATGCTGGCATGGAATGACCTGCTCTGAGACTGCTTTCCCCACGCCCCATCCCCAAAGAGGCATCACAGTTCCTGAATCACATACTCTTGAAAACAGTTGTCCATGACTTCTTATTCAAAATTAATATAATACTTTCTTTTTAATCTTAGGCCACGTTTACTGCATTTCACTTAGAAGTTGTCCTTGAAAAGTGGGTTTCCTGGTGGGAAGGACTGGCTAATCTTACAGAACCGTGCTGAATCTTGTTTATTTTAACTTGATTTGGCCTGATCTTGTATCACATGAAGCAAACAAACACGCTACTATTGTTAACTGCCTCAGGAATGCAATGCTACGGTCCTTTTTTTTTGTAGCTAAGAAATTAGATAGTGTTTACTACCATGAGGTACAAGAGGAAATTCCCAAATGAGTTTTTAGGACAAAGTTCTCCCTTTCTACAACCTAATAAAATGATGCTCCCATGAGGAGAGATGGTATCATATTCTAGAAAAGAATTCCTGTTAAGGCATGCTGCTCAGATTTGTCAATGGACTTAGGTGAGGACTTAGGCCAGCATGAGGAAAGCCCAAATTGTTGTTTTATTTCATCTGTACACAGAAAAGCAAGGGATAAAAAAAGTCAATGACGTGAAGCCTGGGATCACTCATTGAAAAACACCTCAGAAGAATGCTGTTCAGAACACGGGGACAGGAAGCTGGGTGGCAAAATGGCAGACCTTGTCTCTTGCATCTGGAACTACCACAGGCAGAAAGGGAACAATTACTCACGAAATATTTAAAAATGAAGCAATTCAGCGACAAGCTGAGGGGAGGATCCAGCTGACAGTCCCTGTGGTAGAGGACTAAGGAAGGAGCCACAGTTAAGTGCTATGGATTAGCTGCAAAGCCATGTGGTAAGTCATGCGTGGGTGCCCTCATTTTTACAAGTTACAGTGCATTTATTTTTTTCTTTCTGCTTTTCTTGTTCTCTCTTGCAATATCTCAAACTGTGAACCACAGCTGCAAAAACCTATTTGGTGGGGAAACTTATGCTGAAAAGAGCAATGCCATGCCTTGAGTTAGGTAAGCAAATCTACTAGGATTGTACCCAAATCAGCATGCTTTAAAGTCCCTGAGGCATGTTAGAAACAAAGGTAGGTGAAGAAGGTGGCATCTTCTAAACATATGTTGTTATGTGAAACCAAAACAGGACTGCGATGCTGTTGAGGAGCCACGTTGCTACACATTGTCGTCCCATCTCCATACCTTACGAGAACAAGTTTGTTTCCTAAGCCTCATCTATCCTGCAAACCCTGTGACATATGGTTGCCTTTTTGCCTTATGAAAATGTGTCATCCCAGAAACCTTGATGACTCCACTTCCACATGATGTATTCTTATACTTATCTGCTCCAACGCAGCCTTGAGGCCTGAGTCCCCCAGTCTTCCATCCAGGTGCTAAGAGCCAATTGTCTTGACAGTTGCTTTCTATCAGCCCTAACCCTTCCCCATGTGAGGGACCCCCAAATCCAGTGAGGGGCTGCTCTCTGAAACCCTGACTTTGGAGGGTAGTTGTTTGGCCAACTCCTTGTGCACTTCTAAACACAGCTTGTTTTAGTCAGACAATTGTGGAAATGTTTTCTCCTCAGGTCTAACAGTTAAACTCCTGCCTCCATGGAGAGAAGAGAAGACATTTCCCACCAAGCAGCTAATCCTCAGAGAAGACACTAAGTGCAGAAATGATGTCAACAGGCTAGGGGCTCTGAGGGACAGACTAGCATCAGCATTTGAAGCGAGTCTGATGAAAACTTTATTGAACGAAACCAAAGTCTACTTTTTAAACTCTATTTGTTTTCATAGAGGAAGTGAGTAGTCTCCAATGAAAAGCACATTAAGGCAGGAGAATAATAATAACAATAAATCAGAGAGAAGAACCACGAAAAGACAGAAGCAAAACCACTGATGGTGTGATCTGAGAGAAATACTGGGCTCAGAGTTTCTTGTCATCACTAAATAGAATACGCCCCTAAATGAGCAATCTCCCTGACATTGGATTCCTAAGGCAACTGCTCACGTGGGATAATGACTGGATGAGGCAGTCTTATAATGGATGGTTTTATTTATTTTATTTTCATATATTCCTCTCTGTCTGTCTGTCTGTCTGTCTGTCTCTCTTTCTCTTTCTCTCTGTGTGTAATATGTGGCGTGTGTGTCATAGGTGGTGTGCATGTGTGTGTATATGTGTGTAATATGTGGCGTGTGTGCATGCATGCATGCATATGTGCGTGTGTGTGTAATATGTGGTGTGTGTGCATGCATGCACGTGTGTGTGTGTGTGTTTTTTGTGTGTGTGAGTATGTGTGCTCACATCCAGGCTGCACATGTAGAGGTCACTGGAGAGTTTGCCAGAGTCAGTATTCTCCTTCCACCATGTGGGGTCAGGGTATCCACCTCAGACTGCCAGTGTCTTTACCCACTCAGCTTTTTTGCTGGCCCAATGGATAATTTTAAAGAAACATTTCTCTTTTTATTGCCTGATTCAAATGTGGCTCTTTTGCCATGTTCTTCTATGAAGGACAAGAGCAAGGGCCAGGCACAGTGGCAAATGCCTGTAATTCTCACATTCAGGAGGCAAGTTCAGGACCAGCTTGATCTACACAGCACATTCCAGGCCTGCCAGGTCTATAGAACAAGATGTCTTCAAAATAAAATGCCAAGAACACGACACCAATGTAATGAGTGTTGGTGACAGAGGACTATGGTGTAGACTCAGCCAGTGGTGTGCTGCACAGACTTGTGAGAACTTCTGGTGCCCGTGGGCACTTCTGAGTTTCTCGAAACTGTACATGAAATTGGCTCCAATTCCCAGCGAGAGTCAGAGATCTCCAGAAACTTCTGCTGAGTCCTGAAGAGTGGTCCATTTCCATGGTCTCTTGAACTTCTAATCACATGCCCCGCCCCCAGTTTACGAATCTATGCTTTATTCCATGTGGTACAGGCAGGAAACAGTTGCAGCCTAAAGAAGGGAGCACAGAAGACATGGCACATCGACATTATGTATCTTTAGGGTGACATCATGTATGTAAAGAGTCTTCTGTTCCCTTGGGGTTTCTCTTCTATACCGCACCCTGCGCCAAATTTTAACCTCTTCTCACACGACCACTTGCTCCTCTGCCTCTTCTCTCTCTCTCTCTCTCTCTCTCTCTCTCTCTACATCTCCCTTGGGGAAGCAAACCCATATCTAGTTTCTCACAGGAAGCAGTTTAGATGTTTATCTCATTAGCTAGTTATTCAATGTCAGTCATGCCTTCCCTCAGACAGGAATTCCTCACTCCCATCAAGACTGACAGGATCTGTCCTTAGAGAAATTCTAGCCCGCACTCGGATGGAGACACTGTTCACACTGGCATGGACAGGCCAGTGCTTATTAAAAAGCAGATTCAGTACTGATGAGCAGAAAATGTTTTATGAAAGGAGCATCTACATGGTTTGATTTATTTAGAATTTCTCCTCCATCAATTCTCATGTCTTCCTACCAATCGGCTACGCCATTTCATGGTGTCCTTCTTGCCTGAGACTCCCCACTGCTTTCTGTATGCCCAAGACCCTCTGCTGTGAGCGAGTATCCACTCCAGGGGCTTATGCCACAGAAGTTTAGGCCGAATTACTTTCTTATATTTATTTATCAGTTCCCTCATGAGCACCTATCATTAGGCCTATTTTTACAAATCGCTCATACTCCATAGTTACTTGCTAAATTTAACATTTTGTTCTATACATTCTAACTGCCTGCAGGTAACACCTTTTTATCTGGAGCTGTATATGTCATCTTACACCCAATTTATCGAAAAACAGCCTTGAAAACAGACAAGAAGAGATGAGAATGAGAGCTCCCCTGTCTCCAGTGAAGCCCTGGGCTGGTGACACTGCCACTGTCCCCATGAACTCATACACTGGCCCTGCACAAGCCATATGCCCTTCTATGTGTTTCTTGCTCTACCCCAGCCTCTGGCCCCACCGCCATCTCAGAGGCTAGGATGTGGGGGACTGGATGAGAGCCCCAGAAAGAATTTCACCCCCCACGTGCTGGCACGCTTGCCAAATAAAATTTATGTATGTTCAGTTGCTGGGAAGCCAGAAAATAGCAAATGAGCTCCAGTTTAAAAATGTATTAACGAGAAGCAAAGGACAAGGGGAGAATGCTGGTGAGCAGAGCCCGTTCCAGAGCCAGTTGTGAAATCGCTATAGCTGCTGGTGGTGTGTTCACAGTCAGCCCTACGTGCAAGAGTCTCTGAGTTTCTTCTTTACAGCCCCTGGGCCCACATTACCAACTTTTTCCACCAACCAAATTGTAGCCCTTGGTTAATCTTTTCTTTTCTATGTGACTTAATTGTTTGACTCTTTCCTCTTCCTTCCCTTGACCAAGCCATACCTCAATTCTGTCAGAAAGGCCTTAGTAAAGCTTCCTGTGTGAATTTGGGGGCATGACTCAGCAGGTAAGGACACTTGTGGTGAAGGCATTAGAGCTTGCCTTGGGATTTCTCAGACCCCATAGAAGCTGGATGTGGCATTGCACACTTGTGACTCCAGCCCTGGGGAGTGGAAACTGATGGATTGCAGAGGTTTGCTAGCCTGTCAGCCTAGCAAAGCAACCAATAAACAGAACACAAGCACCAAATGATTGCCAGGTGTAGTGGCGCATGCCTGTAATCCCAGCACTCCAGAAGGCAGAGGCAGGGAGATCTCTGTGAGTTCGAGGCCAGCCTGGTCTACCAAGCTAGTCCAAGATAGCCAAGGCTACACAGAGAAACTCTGTCTCAACATCTCCCCAAACAAACAAACAAACAAACAAACACCCCAATGATCTGCAAGCTTAATAAGAGACCCTGTCTCAAAGGAATAAAATAGAGAGCAATAGAGAGGGTACCCAGAGAAGGATCTCTGGCCTCCACATACATGCACACAGGCATGGCAATCCATGTGCCAACATACATCTGTCTCTGTCTCTCTGTCTTTGTCTCTCTGTCTCTCTGTCTCTGTCTCTCTCTCTCTCTCACACACACACACAGACACACACAGACACACACACACACACACACACACACGTTTCCTATGTTATAACATTCAGGAAAGGAAGAGTTCTTAGATTCAGCCTGTCTCAACTCCTCTGCTCTATAGATTTCATAGAGAGATCTGTGCTTCAACACGGACCAAAGCCTCACAAGGAATGAAATGTTGGAAGGGCAATCCCAGAGGGAATGTAGCTTTGGAACAGAGGTTTCCAGGGTTCTTAAAATCACACCAAATGTCAGCCCTAAGATCCGGAAAAGGAAATGGGAAGGAATGAAGGGTCAGCCCCCGGGGATCTGGAAAAGGGGAGAAAGGGAAGCCTGCTTTTCGCGGGGTGGGGGCGCGATTAGGAAGAAAAAGTCAGGAATTTTGTTTTATGTGTAAAGCGCTGTTTAAAAAAAAAAAAAAAAAAAAGCCTGCCTTCCTCAGGAGCAACTTGTCCTCTTTCCTTCTTCGCAATTCATTTCCGGGCTCACACCCCTCACGGAACAGACACCGCACAGCAAAGCACCTGTGGCAGGGAAGATCCAGCCCCTCCCCAGAGCCACTCTGCTCCACAAAGCTTCACTGCCTTAGCTCACTTCGCCTAGAATCCTGGGTAGGCTGCAGTTGCTAATGCTGTGGCTCTAGGACAGATTCTAAGGAGTCTATATGTCTTAATATCTCCCAGAGAATCCTTTTGCCCCTCCTGGGTAGGCCACACTCTGGGTAGTGAGGATCTGGATCAGACTCCAGGCAAAGTCAGAGACTCAGATCTTCCATCATCAGCATGGAAGATGGCGGATCTCTCAGTTCTCACAAGCACATCCTTACAGGAGAGCTGTACTCAAATACAACTGGGGGAGGAGCTTCCTTTCCAAAGATGTTTGTTACTTTTGGCACCGTAGCTATTTTGAAAATATTATTTAAGCTGCTTGAGAGTAATAATGGAAATCCAAAGCACTGAAAGCATTCAGAGTAGACGGCATTTCCAAACCACAGACCAAGAGTCCTGCAGCCATTCTAGCGCTGACTTGGGGTTTTTACGAGGCTTCTGAGTCAGCACGCACTCCTGAAGGCCCCACTGCTCTGCCCATGCCACGGAAGTCGTCACTGCTTTAAGGAAGGAGTTGCAATTTCTTCGCTGGTAAAAAGAATGCAAACTTCTAAGATTCCATAGCTTAGCCATGAACAAACTCAGACACACCACATCTGGGGACAGAGAGAGCACCATTGATTGATTTCCCATGGGTCTATCTCCTCTGGAGTGCACCTATATGCACAGCAAGCAAGCAAGCAAGCAAACAAGAACACTATACTCCCCTTGTCACTAAATATCCAGTGTGCCTCTCAGCCCAAACCTATCATTAAAAACACAATTGTGCAAGAGCCCCAAACCCAGCCCACTTAATGGTTATTCAGAGAACCACGTGATTGTTACATGCATTGAGTTTGATAAATACAGACATCCGAGATCTAACTAGTCTACTTGAATATGTTGAAGGAAATGATTTTAAGTCTTACCTTTTTTTTTTTTTTAAGACAGGGTTTCTCTGTGTAGCCTTGGCTTTCCTGGAACTTGATTTGTAGACAAGGCTGGCCTCTGCCACCTGAGTGTTGGGATTAAAGGCATGCACCACCATGTCTGGCTCAAAAAATTTTTTTTTTATTAATTTATTCTTGTTACATCTCAATGTTTATCCCATCCCTTGTATCCTCCCATTCCTTCCCCCCCCATTTTCCCATTATTCCCCTCCCCTATGACTGTTCCTGAGGGGGATTACGTCCCCCTGTATATTCTCATAGGGTATCAAATCTCTTCTTGGCTACTTGCTGTCCTTCCTCTGAGTGCCACCAGGTCTCCCCCTCCAGGGGACATGGTCAAATGTGAGGCACCAAGTTCGTGAGAAAGTCATATCACACCTCTACTCAACTGTGGAGAATGTTCTGACCATTGGCTAGATCTGGGAAGGGGTTTAAAGTTTACCTCCTGTATTGTCCTTGGCTGGTGCCTTAGTTTGAGCGGGACCCCTGGGCCCAAATCTGCCTATCATATTGTTCTACTTGTGGGAAAGAGCCTGGAACATATTGGCACAGGAGACAACTTCCTGAACAGAACACCAACGGCCCAGGCCTTAATGTCAACCATTAATAAATGGGACCTCATGAGGCTGAGAAGCTTCTGTAAGGCAGGAGACACTGTCAAGAGAACAAAGCGACAGCCTACAGACTGGGAAAAAATCTTCACCAACCCTACATCTGACAAAGGTCTAATATCCAAAATATATAAAGAACTCAAGAAATTAAACACCACCAAACCGAATAACCCAATTGAGAAATGGGGCTTGGAACTAAACAGAGAATTCTCAACAGAGGAGTATCAAATGGCTAAGAAACACTTAAAGAAATGCTCAACCTCCTTAGTCATCAGGGAAATGCAAATCAAAACAACTCTGAGATTCCATCTTACACCCATCAGAATGGCTAAGATCAAAAACTCAAGTGACATCAAAAATATTTTAAATTTCTGTACATGCATGTAATGTGCTTGGATCAAATCCATCCCAATTCCTTCCTTGCCAATTACTCTTATCCTCCTTCCCCAACCTGTTTCCTCCCAACTTCTTGTGCTATCTTTTTTATTGCTTCCCAGCCCAGTAAAGGGAGGGAGGGATAGAGACAGGAGGATTCTGGGGCCTCATGGCTGCCAGCCTAGTGTCAGGTACAGTGAGAGAACCCGTCTCATAAAATGAGATGGTGAATGAGAGATGGACACCAAGTCTTCCTCTGGCCCCATTTCTTGTCCACCCATACACCCCCACACATTCATAACAACAAGGGAAATGAAATAAAATACTGATCTTTCTCATCATTGCAACTTTCATTACACTTTTGTCACCAGAATTTAACCCTACAGTCTTCTAATTTTTAAAAAATTTTTTAAATTAATTTATTCTTGTTACATCTCAATGTTTATCCCATCCCTTGTATCCTCCCATTCCTCCCTTCCCCCCCCCCACCCATTTTCCCATTATTCCCCTCCCCTATGACTGTTCCTGAGGGGGATTACCTCCCCCTGTATATTCTCATAGGGTATCAAGTCTCTTCTTGGCAACCTGCTGTCCTTCCTCTGAGTGCCACCAGGTCTCCCCCTCCAGGGGACATGGTCAAATGTGAGGCACCAGAATACATGAGAAAGTCATATCCCACTCTCCACTCAACTGTGGAGAATGTTCTGCCCATTGGCTAGATCTGGGTAGGGGTTTAAAGTTTACCGCCTGTATTGTCCTTGGCTGGTGCCTTAGTTTGAGCGGGACCCCTGGGCCCAAATCTGCCTATCATCATGTTCTACTTGTAGGTTTCTAGGACCCTCTGGATCCTTCTACTTTGCTATTCTTCCATGCTTCTCTCATTTAGAGTCCCAATAGGATGTCCTCCCCTCTGTCCCAGTTTCCTGGTAAGTGAAGGCTTTCGTGGGACATGCCCCTTGGGCTAGTATGCAGATATAAGTGAGTATATACCATTTGATTCTTTCTGCTTCTGGGTTAACTCACTCCTTATGATCATTTCTAGCTCAATCCATTTATCCACAAATTTTGGAATTCCTTGTTTTTAATAGCTGAGTAGTATTCCGTAGTGTATATGTACCACGGTTTCTTTATCCATTCTTCTACTGAGGGACACTTAGGCTGTTTCCATGTTCTGGCTATTATGAATAAGGCTGCTATGAACATGGTTGAGCAAAGTTTCTTGTTGTGTGCTGGAGCATCTTCTGGGTATATTCCAAGGAGTGGAATAGCTGGGTCTTGAGGAAGCCCTATTCCCATTTTTCTGAGATGGCACCAGATATATTTCCAAAGTGGCTGTACTAGTTTGCATTCCCACACCAGCAATGAAGGAGTGTTCCTCTCTCCCCACATCCTCGCCAGCATGTGGTGTTGCTTTGAATTTTTGATCTTAGCCATTCTGATGGGTGTAAGAGGAATCTCAGAGTTGTTTTGATTTGCATTTTCCTGATGACTAAGGAGGTGAGCATTTCTTTAAGTGTTCTCAGCCATTTGATATTCCTCTGTTGAGATTCTCTGTTTAGTTCCAAGCCCCATTTCTCAATTGGTTATTCGGTTGGTGGTGGTTTTAATTTCTTGAGTTCTTTATATATTTTGGATATTAGACCTTTGTCAGATGTAGGGTTGGTGAATATCTTTTCCAGTCTGTAGGCTGTCGCTTTGTTCTCTTGACAGTGTCTCCTGCCTTACAGAAGCTTCTCAGCCTCATGAGGTCCCATTTATTAATGGTTGACATTAAGGCCTGGGCCGTTAGTGTTCTGTTCAGGAAGTTGTCTCCTGTGCCAATATATTCCAGGCTCTTCCCCACTTTTTCCTCTAAGTGACTTAGTGTCTCTGGTTTTATGTTGAGGTCTTTAATCCACTTGGATTTGAGTTTTGTGCAAGGTGACAAATATGGGTCCAGTTTCATTTTTTTACACATAGACCTCCAGTTAGACCAGCACCATTTGTTGAAGATGCTATCCTTTTTCCATTGAATGGATTTGGTTTCTTTGTCAAAAATCAAGTGACCATATCTGTGTGGATTCATATCTGGGTCTTTGATTCGATTCCATTGATCAACCAGCCTGTTGCTGTGCCAGTACCATGCTGTTTTAATTACTATTACTTTATAGTACATTTTGAGATCAGATATGGAGATTCCTCCAGAGCACCTTTTATTGTACAAGATTGTTTTAGCTATTCTGGGTTTTTTGTTTTTCCATATGAAGTTCAGAATTGAACTTTCAATGTCTTTAAAAAATTGTGTAGGTATTTTGATAGGGATTGCATTGAATCTGTAGATTGCTTTTGGTAGGATGGCCATTTTTACTATGTTAATTCTCCTGATCCATGAGCAAGGAAGATCATTCCATCTTCTCAGGTCATCTTCAATCTCTTTCTTCAGAGTTTTGAAATATTTTTCCAACAAGTCCTTCACTTGCTTAGTTAGGGTAATTCCTAGATATTTT
The DNA here is from genome assembly GCF_903995435.1 of Acomys russatus. NCBI lineage: Eukaryota > Metazoa > Chordata > Mammalia > Rodentia > Muridae > Acomys > Acomys russatus. The sequence goes on from NC_067139.1 coordinate 15,043,828, forward strand.
ATATTGCTTGTGGCTAATGTGAAGGGTGTGGTTTTCCTAATTTCTTCCTCTGCAAGCTTGTCATTTGTGTATAGGAAGGCTACAGACTTTTTTGAGTTAATTTTGTATCCAGCCAATTTGCTGAAGGTGTTTATCAGCTTTAGGAGTTCTCTGGTAGAATTTTGAGGGTCACTTATGTACACTATCATAGCATCTGCAAATAGAGATAATTTGACTTCCTCCTTTCCCATTTGGATACCGTTGATCTCCTTTTGTTGTCTTATTGCTCTGGCTAGAACTTCGAGTACTATATTGAAGAGATATGGAGAGAGTGGGCAGCCTAGTTTTCTAATTTTTTAAATCTAGAATTTATATCAATGCCAAGAATTAAGGAATAATTTGAGCTAACAGCATATCTGTGTTGTCTAGTAACATGCTAATCTATAAGAAGCCATAGATCGCAAATGTTTATAGCAGCATAGAAGCTTTTCCCAGTGCTTCAGCACGGTCTTCCTTAACTGCAGTGGAATTCATGACACAACTTGTGCAGGACACTGCAGCCTCATGATACAGTCTGCCAATGATCAGCCTTCAGGAGATGGGGCTATCTCTGACAACCCCAAAGCTGTTTCTGTTTATTTTAAAGAAGAAGTCGTCAAATCTTCTTGGGAGCAGTCATACTAAAGAGGCAGAGTGGATGCAATGATTTACAATCTAACCAACTGTGTCAACCAAAACCAGCTTCCAGGGAACCAGGCCAGAGACTAGAGGGTAGCCTACCCTTTGTGTAGCATAAAGGCAGAACACCACCCAGAAATGGTACGACTCATATAAGAAAGGCCATTTTGAAGATGAAAACCAAAAGCTGGAAGGACATTTGTACTTGTTACAACAAATGTATTAAGAAACAAATATCTCTTTGTGAAGCTTTAGTTATTTTAATGCTTTTTGTTTACTTATTTATTGTTGCAACTTGGAAAATTTGACCTCAAGTAGCTTATTTTATTTTTATTGATTACTTAGAAATCTCACATCATGCTCCCTGATTGTGCTCACCTCTCAGTTTTCCCATGTCTTCCCCCCTCCTGAACCCCCTGCTCTCAAAAATAAGAAGAAAGAAAAGGAAGAAAAAGGGAGCCCATTTTGTGTTGTCCCTATACTCAATGGAGCATGGCCAAATTTCTAGTGGCTAGGCCTCCAAATAAGGATGAGTCTTTTTGTGCCTGCATCTACACTGGAAGCCATCTTGCCCACGAGGGACAGGGCCAGCTTTCCTGCACCCTCAGACATCAACATGGCTTCAAGTGGCTGCCCAGACCACAGCTTGGGCTTTGGTGTGGCCAGGGGGGTCACCGACATCAACATGTCCTCTGGCCATATCAGGACCACAGACCTACTCATGGCCCTCAGTGGCTGCAGGGACAATGGGCTTCAACATGGCCTCAAGGGGTTACTCAGCATGGCCTCCCAGGTAGCAAAGCCTGAGGGCATTACCAAGGCATCAGGCAATGGTGCAGTGTGCATATATCCACATGGATCTGAAGCTTTATCATGGTCTGGGACCACAGCATGGAGCAAAGACACCAACATGGCCTCTGGTGGCATTGTGGACCATTGTGCTCCTTTTAAATGGTCCAGTCCACAAAGTGAATGTTTCCTCATCTTGGGCCTCTAATGTTGCCCAGAGCTAGAGTGATCAGGGACTGAGTTTGCTTCTGCATAAGCTCCAGGCTGCTGCACACTATCTGGGCCTACTGAGCAATGACAGCATGTCAACCTAAGTCCTTTCTCTCACCTGTCACCACCATCACATCTTCAGTTCTGCCTCTCTACACAGCACATATACTGCTTCATTTTTCTATCTTTCCAACCTCTCCATCTCATAGTTGTTTATCATAGTGGTACCTGCACCGGGGTGCTAAGTGCCTTCTAATGCTCTGGGCTGTCATTTTAATTGGTTTATATGCTATAAAAATTTAAATGTTCATAGAATAACATATTTCAGTATATGTATATATTATATAATGTTTAAATTAGAATAAATTTCTGTATCTGTTCATTTTTACATTTCTTTATGGTAAAAAGGCATTTTGAAACCGTGCACAGCATTGTTGTCCCACAGGGTCACCCTATTCTACGATGCAGTAACACACTACTCTCCCATCTACACGTAACCAGGTCCCCATTCATCAAGTGAATGGACTATAACAAAAGATTGTCTATGTCTACAGTTTGTGAAGTAACTATCAAAATATTTTTTGTTAAAGTGCCCAGGAAAAGTTGGGTTCATACTGAATTCAAGATAACCTACTAAGTAGAAACCCTAGGCAGGTTCCTAACAATACAGGGTTGTGAAAATAATGTATCCTACCCTTATATACACACAAATGCAGAAAAAAGAGTGAATGTGTATATGGCAGGGGAGTGGAATACTTCTTTTTTTTCTGGCAAACATATTTCTATGAAGAGATACAAGCTCAAGAAAATTGAGAAATAAATGCTTTGCCTTTATAAACTTCCCATTATTGTAGGTCTGGCTTGAACAAAAACTGCTAACAGAAAGCTAATAGACATAAAGCAACACACTGTGAAACATAGACTTGTCTACTCAGGCTTACCTTTCTTTAATTCTGTGGCTGAGCTTCCTGGTGTACATTCCAGCAAATTCTAATTTACTTTCATGTGATCCTCATAATGTCTGCCCACAGGGTGGAGGGAAAGAATCGTCGCCCTTAAGTTTTCCTCTGACCTCCACAATATACTACAGCACACAGGTACACACACACACACACACACACACACACACACACACACACACACTCATACAAAGGGATTTTTAAACTGAATTCATTCTTTCTGTGCAGGTTACTGAACACAAACTCATTATCAGTAAGGATAAAAAGAAGACACTACAGTAGCAAGCCTCTAGGTCTTTTGACAAACAGCCAGGAAGAAAATAGACATTGACTCATCAAATTATTGCTGTTCATTTATTGCTTAGCATAATTTAAAAATTTTCTTTTATTAAAATATTTTTCATATAATATATCCTGATTATGCTTTCTCCTCACTCTACTGTCCTAGTTCCTCCCATCTGTCTTTCATTAGAAAACAAACCATTTTCTAAGGGGTAATAATAAAATAAAATCAGATAAAGCAAAACAAACATCATAATAGGACAAAACAGAAGAGGCAAAAGAGCCCAAGCAAAGGCATGAGACTTACTTGTTCACACACTCAGGAATCCCTTTAAAACAAAAAACTGGGAGCCATACTATATTTGCAAAAGGATGGCTCAGGGAGAGGGTAGGGGGAGATGAAATGAAAAAAATTACAAAAGAGAAAACTCGGACACAACATTATGAGACAAAACCCTCCAAATCATGTTGTTAAGTTCATTTTCTGCCAGCCACCTACTGCTGGGCGTGCAGCCTATCTAGTGAGTCTAGTGAGACTCCTTTGGAGGAGATTAAAACTTCACTTTCAAGTGGTTAGCAATTAGAGATTACTTCTGGGTTAAGTGTGTGTGTGTGTGTGTGTGTGTGTGTGTGTGTGTGTGTGTGTGTGTGTGCATGTGTGTACACATCCACTTCTCTTTTCAGCTCTAGGCCTATCTGGTACAGACACATGCAGGCCCAGTGCACACTGCCTCAGTCTCTGTGAGTTCATATGAGCATCAATCCTGAACCCTAAGTTCATATGTATATCAATCATGTTGAGTTAAAAAGTCTTGTTTTCTTATTGTCCTCCATCTCTCTTTCTGCCTTCTCTTCAGCTGAGTTCCTTGAGGGGAAAGGATTTGATGGAAACATACTGTTTAGAGCTGTGGGTTCCATGGTCCCTCATTCTCTGAGTACTGGGTGGCTGTGAATTTCTCTATTTTTTCCCTTCTGCTGCAGGAGGAAGCTTCTCTGATAATAACAGAGCAAAGCATTTGTCTATGAGTATAGCAGAATGTCATTAGGAGTCATTTGTTTTTACCATAGGTCCCTAAGCTATCTAGTTTTAGTTTCTTGGTCACCCAAACAGTGTCAGGTATTGGTTACATCTTGTGGAGTGGGCCTTAAGTCAAATCTGGTATAGGTTGGTTACTCCCACGATCTTTATTCCACCATTGCTCTAACATATACTGTAAGCAGGACACCATTGTAGATCAAAGGGTTTGTGGCTGAATTGGTATTTACTTATCTCTTTTGGTAGCATGCAGAGTACCTTCCTATATCAAAGATGCTAGAGTGTAGGGGTGAAGGCTCTATGTAGGCACCAGATCCTCTACTCCATGTTCAGCGAACTGTTCAGGTGTCGTCTTCAGCAATGGGGCTGTACAGGTAGTTTATGGAGAGCAACCCATAGTGTATCTAACAGCCTGTGTTGTTTGAAATTCAACATGGACCCCCTTTGGCCAACAACTTGATTAGATATAACCCAATCCCAGTACTAGAAGCTTCCTTTGGTGACAGGAGTAGCCAGTTGGGGCTCTGATTCCCTGATTATTTGGTGGTTTCATTTAGATCACCTTCATATATGTGTGTATTTTATGAAGCATCTACTGTATTAGGATTCCATATGACCCCTCAAATGCCCCTTCATTTTAGTCATCTCGTCCCATGTCCTTTCCCCTTATTACCTTCTTTCCTCCTCTTCCCTGCTTGATCCTCCGATTCCAGTCCCTCACCCCAAGTCTATCTATAATGGTCTATTCTATTCACTTTTTCTAGGAAGATCTATCTGCCCCCTTCAATCCCTTATTATTACTATACTTAACCTCTGTGGTTCTATGGATTGTCACTTGGTTATTCCTGACTTAATAGTTAATAGTCACATATAAGATAATAATACCATATCTTGTCTTTCAGGACCTGGCTACCTCACTCAGAATGAGTTCTTTCCTTGTGCATTTAATTATTTCATTTTTCAACTGAGTAATATTCCATTCTGTAAATGTACCATGTTTTCTTTATCCACTCTTCAGTCGTGGGACATCTAGGTTGTTTCCAGTTTCTGGGTGTTATGAATAGAGAAGCAATGGATATGGTTTATGAAATGTCTTTGTGGTAGGATAAAATGTCCTTTGGGCATATGCCCCACAGTGGTATACCTAGATCTTGAGATAGATGTATTTTCATTGTCTGGAGGAACTGCCACACTGATTTCCATCATGGCGATAAGTTTGCATTCCCACCAGCAATGGATCAGAATTTCTCCTACGTCCTCTCCAACATGAGCTGCCCATTTGCTTTATTATCTCAGCCATTCTGATGGGGGTATGAAGCAATAGCAAAGTAGTTTTAATTGGCATTTCTGATGACTAATTTTGTTAATTTGGATCCTCTCTCTCCACCATTTGGTTAATTCGACTAAAGGTCTTTCGTTCTTATTGATTTTCTCAAAGAACCAACCAATTTGTTTCATTGATTCTTTGTAATCTTTATGTTGTTGTTGTTGTTGTTTCTATTTTATTGATTTCAGCCCTGGGTTTGATTATTTCCTGTCGTCTTGGTGTGATTCTTTTTTTTTTTTGTAAATGTAAGCACTTAGTGCTATAAACTTTCCTTAATCGTGTCCCATAAGTTTGGGCATATTTTGCATTAATTTTCATTCAATTTTAGGATGCCTTTAATTGTTTTATGGATTTCTGTCTTGACACATTTTTAATTCAGTCTTGATTTGTTCACTTTCCACGAGTTTGTAAGCTTTCTGATGCTTTTGATATCCATCTTTAATCCATGGTGGTCACAAGTTAGGAATAGGTGATAGGTCACAGATAGGGAGCAGGGAGTTATTTCAAATGTCTTGTATCTGTTGAAACTTACTTTGTGTCTGAGTATGTGGTTAATTTTGGAGAAAGGTCCCTTAGATGCTGAGAAAATGTATATAATTTTTGTGTTTGAGTGAAATGTTCTGAAGATATCTGTTAGCTCTGCTGGGTGGTGGTGGCACATGCTTTTACTTGGATTTGGAGGAGAGGAGGGAAATGATTATATGCAGTTAGGATACCTGGCCCTGTTTGGCCTGGCCTGTGGGTTCCTAGGCCATCAGAAGTTTTTTGAAATACAAATTTCCTGAAATAATTTTTCTAAAACATTTGTGAAATTCCTGAAGAATGTTTCTATTTTACTTATTTGTTGAGACAAAGTCTTATTATGTAGCCCCAGTTGTCCTTGGACCCATAGCAATCCTCCTCCCTCAACCTCTGAAGTACTTTGATTGCAAGAATGACACTCACCGGAGCAGGGTCCAGTAATTTCCTTCCTTTATTCTCTCATGGTTTTATACACATGTATAGCGAATTTCAGTTATTTTAACTCTTATTACCCTCTTCCATCCTCTCTCCTTCTACTGCTGAGGCCTTTCCTGCAAGGCAGTCTCCCTCTTACTTTTATGCTTCTTTGTTTGTGTGACTCCTTGGGTTTAATTAAGGATGCTTGCCTGAGCAGGGGTGGGAGGTTAATTACTGAGCACGAGCAGCTTCTCAGGTGAAGAATGTGACACTTTGACCAGTGTAAGATTCTGCATTAATCAGCACCTGTGGCAATCAGAAATGTCTTTGAGGAAGGTTGAAATCTACACTAACCTGTGCACAACTGGATAATTAGAAGACAACATGTCCATTAGCAAAACAATAGTATAGGTTCTCCTCCAGGCCTTATGATCTCCCCAGTCATAGGATCCTGTCCATGTTTATAGTGCTGAGCCTGAGGTCCCTCTTGTGGAGTGACACACAAAGCCAGTCAGGAAGTGGTTGATTACCTGACTCATGGCACTGCTACAATGATGGGCACATCTTGACTGGTAGGCTGGTAGGCCTACCCCAGGGTAGGCTGGTACTGTATCTAGAAGGGTAGATGCCAGGGTAAGACTGTATAACCAAGAACAATGTCAATAACCTGTGTTGTTTAGAGGAAGTCTTCTGCGTCTCCAACCAACAACAACTCATAAGAAGGTGTCCCACATTTAGAACTGAGTTTTTGTTTAGTATTCCATGGTTTGGAGGAGGATCAATGCCCACGTGTTGTCTCTTGGTATACAGATCCTAGCTATAAATTCTTAAAATTGTGTGTTTGTTTAATGTCAAGTGCCTGAGGAGGCCAGGAAGATAGCAAGGAACCATTAGATGGAGAGGAAGGAAAGAGGCCCCAAGGAACAGGAAAATAGTAAAAGCCATGTTATGTGAAAGGGTGGGAAGCATGTGGGTGGGAAGAGTTAAGGAGAATGGGGGATAAATAGAGGAGATAGTGAAGAAGAGAGAAAACCATTGATGTGTGAGAAAACCATTGGAACCCAATAGCTTTTTCTTAAAAATACTTTTTTACTGTGCAGAACATGCAAAAACAAACCAAAAAATCATGCAAGTGAGATTAGCCAGACCCAAAATGTATCCATCTCAGTCACTGTCTATATAGTTAGAAAAGCCATTCTAAAACCTTGCTGTATTCTTGTATGATGAATTATTGTATGAATTTCAGCATCAGAAGTAGAAATACTAAATTATATGATCATCAGAGATACTGTAGTTTACTAAATTAGCTAGCACTACTGATGTGCTTTATGTACTTCATTACATAAGCATAAGGCACATTTATTATAATGCTCTGACCCAAGTAGGAAATTTTGTGAGTTTGTTGAAGGAACAAGTATGCCTCCAACTTCATAAGCCAGGAATAAGATCTGTGTGGCCTGAACTGTAACAATGGGACTTAGTGAAAGGGAAAGCAGGATTTTCCCTTTGAAATTAAAAAAAAAAAAAAACTAGAACAAAAACATTCTACAGGACTAGACTGTACAATTTCTAAAAGCTGTGAGTTATTAAATAAAAATCCCAGGGCCAGGCATGTGGTACCTCCTTATGTGTTGTTGGTCAAGGAGGCCCCGGAGGGCCTATAACAATCCAGACTCTTATCAAACCTATTGGCTGCTCACTAGAATTAGTTGATAAGGTCCTATTGTGAAATATATATATATATATATACATATATATATATATATATATATATATATATTGAAATAATATAAGGCAAGGAGAGATCAAGTGGGAACTGAGTTAGAAGCTTCCTCCTTGCTGGCTAAGTTTCAGTAACAGAAGCTGCTGTACAGGCTGTTGGGGAGAGAAAAGCATCAGTGGTCTTATCCACCATATGTGCATCCTATAAATTATAATTGCCCAATGGTGCAATAGTGGAACAATTGTTATAGGAGTAACCAAGCACTCTTGGGTTGGATTTGAGGCCTGCTTCATAAGCGAGCATTCATTCCTGGTACTATAAACCTGGTCAAAACTCCATGGTTGAAGAGGGCTTAGGCCTTAAGGGGGAACTCACTACTGTTGCTTTGCTAAACTGACATGATGTCAATTTTTCATCTAAATGCTTGTGTTAATACCCATTGACAAATCCTATTTTCAACTTTAATCAGAGAACCATCTATGCAATAAGTACTGGTGAATTCAGAGATATATGTCTATTTAATGTGCAGATAATAGCAATGGTTGAATGCTTGGTCCTAAATAGACCATTTATATCACTCCTTCAAAGGCTCAGTGAAAATGTCAAGAGAGTAGGATGAAGGAAAGAGCCATAGCATCAGGAGATGGGCTGTGAAATACCATCTTGTGTGCATGACACAATCAGTGATAATCTCACAGCAGCTGCAGCAGCCTGCAATGGGCCTGAATAAGACCGGGCCTGCCATCAATCAATCATGGATTGGGCAGGGGCTCTTCAAGCATACAACTCCCTACTTAACTATTGTCTACTGATGGAGTCTGAGGGAGATGTAGCCATTATCTCCAGCTATGAACCCCTGTTGAACCCACCAAGCTCCACTGGATAGCTCCAAACATATGTTCACATAGATGGCCTTGGTTAAAAAAATAAAACACAAAGACATGAGTATTGGGCAAAGACTTGTACGGAAGAGGAACAGTGATGGGATGGGAGTGAGATAACACATATTGGTGGTGATAAAGATTAAAATATACTATATATGTGTATGAAATTGTCAAAAGACACATTTAGTAAAAGTTACCAGTGAGAGAGAGAGAGAGAGAGAGAGAGAGAGAGAGAGAGAGAGAGAGAGAGAGAGAGAGAGAGAGAGAGACAGAGGGAGAGAAGAAAATTATATATATATGATAGATAGATAGATAGATAGATAGATAGATAGATAGATAGATAGATACAAACATACATACATACATAGATACATAGATTAGGACACTGCCCTGCACAGAGAGATGATATAAAAACACAATAAAATAGCCATGGGACAATAAAGGGTTTAGGAATATAAACTAAGGAAAACTATAGCTATCAGAAGCAGAGAGAGACAGGAACCTTTCCCTGGAGGCCTGGGGAGTATGTCCATGCTGCTACTAGCTACACAGCTTCATGCTTCTGGCCCCTTGAACTGTAAGACAAAACAATTATTTTGTTCTAAGTCATCTTGTTTGGATACTTCATTATACAGCCTTGGTAAACCAATGCAATGGGAAAGAAAAAGATGCCAAGAATTCAAGGGTTCTTATGAAAACCGCGGTAGATGGTCTGAGGAGTGAAGTGTCTTGTAATTGATGCATATCTTGCATTTTAATAACTGCAGAATAAGAACCGATGTGATGTGCAAAGTCCATGGCCAAAACTCAAATATATAATGTTTTGGTCAAAGAGAAAAGTCAATTTTAAAATGACAAAATCAGAAACCAAGCTAAAACAAAACAAAAACCAAACCAAACCAAACCAAAAATATAGTGGTTATTGAAGGCCTGTGATGGCACACACTCTCCCACGTGTTTCATGTGAACTAATGCATTTAACCCTTTAACAGCTACCATGCACTGTTCTCTGTAAGTTGCAGGTAAGGGAGCCGAGGTACGGAGAGAGGGATGATTTGCCTAAGGTCACAGAATGAGTGAAAAGCAGCCAGCATGCACCCCACCGTCATCTCAGGCTCCCACTCCCTGCACACCCATAGCAGCTCCCGTTAGCTACTGCTTTCAAACGTCCCTCTGACAAATGTTCTCTGGTGCCACTGCTTTTCCTTTGTGTTTCATTGGTTTTTGTTTTTCCAAATGAGGTAAAACCCTTAAAACCTAAACTCCATCATTTGAATGTGAACAGTTCAGTAGTGCCCGATATCTTAATTTAGCTAATGATAGGATCAAAATATAGCAATTATATTAGTCACAATAAAAGAGCATATTGCACACACACACAAATTTAGTGTACGTTTCAAAGGATCTGAAAACAGAGCACAGCATAGACCTGTAAAATGAGTGCAGTATTCCTCCAACCTGTCTCAGGTATGTGTGGCTATGTTTACAGTATCATTCAGAAATAATATTGCAAGTCTGCCTTTGAGATCTGCAGATGATAAAGCATGAGAACCACTAATTATTCTTAAATGCTTCTGTAAAAGATGGCTAAACCATTAAATATGTTAGTTTTTGCTGTTGTTGATAATTGAAAACCTGCACACACACAGCCAAGAGACTCTTTGGTGGCATCCTAAAGCCATGTTCTAGAACACCGTAGGTCATCACGGTTGTGGTAGGCACATCCGTTGTCCATAAAAATATCAGTAGTGCCTCCGATGTGCAAATTGAGCAGACACACATGCAATTGCCCAGCACCTGTGTACAATGCAGGCTTTATAGGTGAAAAGAATATAAAAAATGCATCATGACAGAAACCTGAGTGACTTATCCTAAAGATACCTCAAGACCCAGGCTATCTCACTATAGAAGGCAGGGACGAGTGCTCTGCATCCACCAGTGTTTTGGCCATAGGTAATTTCGTAGGCTAGCAGCTCCCATGGTGAGTACCTTTGTCATTGGATCTGTCTGCCCCATAGCCAGGTAAGAACATATTAAGCAGATTAGGATAAAACTGCCGCAGCCCAAGATCATCTGCAGGGAATTCCCTCTTAGCCAAATGCCTCCTGGCTCGAAAACGAATCTGTGTGCACTGATCCACTAAGACTACAGTTTAGAGGGCAGGTTTGCATATTTGAAACTAGATTAATGCCAACAGTTTTGTTTTTCTATCCTGGCCTGCTCTGCTGGGGGACACAGAGGCCCTGTGGCCACATGGGGTGCTTCGTGTATAGTCCCTGGGAAGAGGTACTGCAGTGCATGGAACAGTTCCTTAGTTCAATCATTCACAAGTCATGTAGCCATGAGCATCGCTTAACTTACATGAAGCTCTGTTTGCTTATCCATGGATGGGCAGGGTAGAATGGGCACGTGAGCAACTCAGTGGATATCAGTATCTTAGCAAACACTGGTGAACTTAAAGACGGCTCTTAAACTGCAAACTGCCCAGTGCAGGGACTGTGAGTTCTTAGTTGTGTCAATGTCTTTATAATTAGGGGTTTTATTGCTATGAAGAGACAACATGACCAAGGCAGCTCTTATAAAGGAAAACATTTCATTGAGGCTGGCTTACAGTTTCAGAGGTACAGTCCATTGTCTCCATGGCGGGAAACATGGCAGTGTGCAGGCAGACACGGTGCTAGAGGAGCAGAGAGTTCTACATCTTGATCCGAAGGCAGCAGGGAGATACTGTCACACTGGATGTAGCTTGAGCATATATGAGCCCTTAAAGCCCATCTCCACAGTGACACATTTCCTCCAACAAGCCCACACCTACTCCAAACAAGGCCACACCTACTAAATAGTGCCACTCCCTATGGACCAAACATTCAAACACATGAGTCTATGGGGGCCATACCTATTCAAACAAGCACAGTCATTATTCCCACTAAGCATTGCCAAGACTAGGAAGATGGAATTATCCCCTCCTAAGTTACTTATCCATGTCATAAGAAGTCCCTTTACTCCTCATCACTAAAAAGTAAAAGAGAGTTCTGCCATTTATCAAACATAAAATTAAACTTCTGGGAGGCTGGAGACCTGAAAACATTTGGCTTTTATTTTGCATCATGTCAAAACTCATGTGTCCTTTTCTATAAAACACTGTAGTTCAGTGCTGGCACTAATAATCCCTCCCAATGTAGCTCCAGCTTGCTGAGGATGGGCTAAGTATTTCTGATATTCCAACCACCCTCCTACATCAATATGTAGAAACATTGTAACACCCTTGTAGGAGCAGTGCTATTGATTGTTCTCATCACAACACAAATGTACAGACTGGCCCAAGGTCAAATGACTAGGGTGTTTTAGGTTCAGATTAAACTCCAGATGTAAGATTTATTCCTGACCTTAACAATTATATGAAAAGGATACAAAAAATAAAGGAATGATTCTTAACCAGAACTCAGGTAACACCATTCTTCCTAGAGAGATATGGCCATGAATTTTATGAAATGAACTTCAAGGTCACACACTGGCAAGGCAAGGACTGAACTCTGGGTTCTTCTGATATAAGTGATGGGTAATAATGATTCAGAGGGAGCCTACCAACCATGGTGTGGTGAGCTAGATATTAGACAGCTCAGAGAAACCCCAGCTAACTCATTAGCTCTCTGTTATGGAACCACATGAGGCTAAATAGCCAGCAAATAGAAACTTCCAGACCTAAACCTGTAGCTTTCAAAATCTAAGCACCCAAACTATTCTCATGAGCCTCTCTTTTTCTATTATTCTCTCTATTATTATATAATTTCTTGATCTTCCTACAAATGAAAAAAAATCCAAGATATTATTTCATGACTAAAGTTTGCACACAGGGTTTTGAGTTGAAACAAAGGCATTCTAAGAGTTATCTTTTCTATAGTTTTCCTAAATTAAATTTAGCATACTTTGTTATGAATTATTGTATTTTTACTTCAGTGAAATGTTAAGATCCATAAACTTCAGTTAAGTATTGTGTTCATTATTTTCCTCACCAATGTGGACAGGTGCTAGGCAAGAAAGAGAAGGACTTATTTTGGCTCACAGTTTGAAGAGATATATTCTAGCACAGTAGTGAAGGGTCCGTATCTGGAAAAGCCTAACTCAGATGCAGACCAAACCATCAGGGAAAGATTCACCCAGGTCCAGAGGCCCATCCACAGTAACCCACCTTCCTCTACCTAAGTCCTACTTCATAGCAACTCTACAGCCTATAAAAACAGTGCCACTAGCTGGGGCCAGCTGTTCAAACACTCGTCTATTCACACAAATGAGACTAACTTTCTAAACCCTAAGAGGTGTTTTTACAGTCTAAAGTGGAGTTTTACAGGAATGCAAATTTGAAAAGTATTTTGATTAAAAAAAAATGTAAGCCACCAGTTACTCTATGAAAACTGGGAGAGAAAAATCTTGAATAACTGGTAACTTTTTATACTCTACTAAATATTAGACCCTTCTTTATTCAAAGGTGCCTTTGAGAACATCTGTCCCAATTGGCTTTTTATTTATTCAAGTTTATTCATTCAGATAAAAGTCTTAAAGGGACGTATAATACAAACTCAGACCAACTGAAACATTCAAATATAGAAAGAAATGAAAAATGAAAGAGATGATTCCATTAGCAAACCAGAGCCCATGATTATCCTCTGCCATCAGTTCCATCTTTGGTTTCTTAGCAACAAAAACAAAAATGGAAACAGTTATCTCAATGTAATTTATCTCATATTACATAATAATATCAATAACTAATATCTATGGTAAAGATTGAGTCTCTAGTACAAAACCGGCTCCCTGACAAACACTATTCTTGTCTCCCCTTGAAAGGCATTTTTACCTCTCACACAGTTCCAGACTAGAGAGCAACATCTGCTCAAAAGCAACAGTTTTGAAATTATGTTCTCCTGGGAGCTGTTTGTAGGTCCACTTCTCTCCTTACCAAAAAAACAACCCCAGCAGGGAAAAATGCAACAAAATAAATAATAATTTTTTTTAATCTTTAATTTCTTTAAACACTGAACCAATAAGAAAGGAAATGAGCCATGTGGTGGCACAGGCCTGTAATCCCAGCACTCAGGGAGGCAAAGCAGGTGGATCTCTGAGAGTTCGAGGCCAGTCTGGTCTACAGAGTGATTCCTGAACAACCAAGACTACACAAAGAAACCCTGTCTTGAAAAACAAACAAACAACCAAACCAAACCAAACCAACAACAACAAAACAAACAAACAAAATAAAGAAGGAAAGAAAGAAAAAAGAGGAAGGAAGGAAGGAAAGGAAAGGGCTGGAGAGATAGCTCAGTGGTTAAGGGCGCTATCTGCTCTTCCAAAGGACCTGGGTTCAATTTCCAGCACCCACATGGCAGCTCACAACTATTTATAACTCCAGTTTCGGGGATTCCGACACCTTCATACCAATGCATATAGAATACAAGTAAATAAATAATTAAAATTATAAAAAGGAAAGGAAAAGGGAAAAGGGAAAAGGGGTTGAAAAGAGAAACATAATAGTACAAAAGAGCTTCTAATACATGTGCATGTTTATTAGCATTTTAATTTAAAAAGAATTCTTCAGTGAAAGTGAAGACACAACATACCCAAACTTAAAGGACACAAGGAAAGCATAGTTAAGAGGCAAGTTCCTGGTGCTACGTGCCTGTTTTAAAAAACTGGAGAGATCTCATACTAGTAACTTAAAAGCACACCTGGAAGTTCTAGAACAAAGAAGAAGAAATCACACTGAAAAAGGAATAGATGACAAGAAATAAGCTCAGGACTGAAATCAATAAAATAGAAACAAAAAATACAAGGAATAGATGAAGCAAACTTTGGGTTTTGTTTGTTTGTTTGTTTTTTTGAGACAATCCAAAGAATCATAAGAATGTACCTTTAAAACCTGTAGCACATCAAATTGGAAAATCTGAAAGAAATGGATAATTTTTTGATACATACCATTTAACAGTTAGATCAAGATCATACGAGCAACTTAAACAGATTATAAACCCTAATGAAAGAGAAGAAGTAATTAAAAGTCTCCCAGGACCCTCCTCACCCCTGCCAAACGGTTAGGGCCAGATGGAGTTAGCCCAGAATTCTACCAGATTTTCAAAGAAGAGTTAACATCAATACTTCTCAAATTGTTCTGCAGAATAGAAAGGAAGGGACATTTCCCAGTTCATTTTATGAGGCCATAGTTATTCTGACACACAAGCCACAAGAAGACCCATCAAAAGAAAGAAAATCACAGACCAATCTCCCTTATGAACATGAATGCAAAAGTTCTCAATAAATTACTTGAAAACAGAATCCAAGACACACCAAAAAGATCATCCATCCACCATGATCAAGGAGGCTTCATCCCAGAGATGCAGGGAGGGCTCAACATACGTAAATCAATGAATGTAATCTATACTATAAACATACTAACAGAAAAACCATCTGATTAGCTCATTAGATGCTCTCCCCAAAGGCCTTTGACAAAATCCAACATTCCTGCATGATCAAAGTCCTGGTTAGGAATTCAAAGGACTTACCTCAAAAAATTAAGGGCAGTTTGCAGTGAGCTCATAGCCAACATCCACGTAAATGGAGAGAAACTCAAAGAGACAGCTAAAATGAAGGGGCCTTTGAGGGGTAGTATGAAAACGTAATACAATAGAAGCTTCCTAAAATATGTACATATACAAAGTGAAGAGACCCTCTCCCAAAGACCCCAGTTTGCTCGACTAGTTCAACTCCATGGCAGGCTTCAGGTTTTCACTCTTCCTAACCAGGCCACGTTTCTAACAATTCCTGGAAAAAGCACAAGTTATGGACAGCTCATGGGCAGCTAATCAGCTTGCTCTGGGAAAGCACCCCAGAGTCCAAATATACTTTCTGCTGGTCAAACGGACCACAAATGGTCTGTCACGTAACAATAGCCAATCAGGGGCAGACATGTGTGTCTGTTTAAAGTCATCTAATCAGATACTGTAAAACCCATTTCTTTGTCTTAAGTCTATAAAACCCACATATTTTCTAAGATCTGGGCTCCTATTCCTGATCCACTGTGTTGGTGAGGGAGGGAGTCCCTGCCCAGCTTGAACTAAACACACACACACACACACACACACACACACACACACACACAACCCAAAAATCTCATACACTTGCATTGGAAGTGGCTTCTGCGTAGTCTTTTGGAGAACTCGAGATCTGGGCAGAACAGAAGGTAACTTAAATGAAATCACCAAGTAATGAGGTAGAGTCCCAACTGGATATTTGTTGTCACTAAATGAAGCTTCCAGTACCAGGATTCGGTTGCATCTAATTGAATTGTTGTCCAACCAGGAGTGGGGCGGAGGACTCCTAAAGCAAGCCAGGACTTTGCATGACTGTAGGTTGCTCTGCACAAACTGACCACAAAGCCCATTACTGATGACAACACCTACTCAATTCATTGAACATGAAGAGGTTGAGCTGGTACCTCCATAAAGCTGTCACCTCTACTTTCTGGCATCTTTGGTACAGGAGGGTACTTTGTATACTACAAAAAGAGAAGCATAAACACAAAACCAACCAGAACCCCTTTGATCTGCAGCAGTCTCTTGCCTATAAGATATGTCGCTGCAACAGTGGCACATAGCTTGTGTGAGTAACCAACTAATATCTGATCTGACTTAAGGGCCCACTCCGTGAAGTGATAACTGTATCCAATGCTGCTTGAATGATGAGAACCTGAGACTAAATAGCCGAGCGATCCAGGGCAAAACAAAATACTACTGCTGTTTAAAAAGAAAACAGGAATGAGGAATGATGAGATTACTCCTGATTTCATTATTCTATATTCATACATCAGTGTCCTGCTCAGCCATCATTTGAGAAGCTTCCTCCTGCAGCAGATGGCAACAGAGACCTACAGCCAGACATCATGCAGAGAGTGAGAGATCTTAGAACACTCAGCTCCAAAAAGCATGTCTCCATTAAAACCTTTCCCTCGGGGCCCAGGGAAATCCTCCTGAAGAAGAGGCAGAAAGAGTGTAAGAGCCAGAGGGGATGGAGGACAACAAACAAGGTCCTCTTTATGGACAGGATCAGTGCGCATATGAACTCCCAGGGACAGAAGCAGCATGCATAGAGACTGCAGGGCTCTGTACCAGATGGCACTGTAGAGCTGAAAGGGGCAGTGGACACACACCGCCCATTCTTAACCCAGAAGCAATCTCTAATAGATAAGCATTTGCAAATGAGAGCCTAGGTTCCTCCAAGAAAATTCCCCCTGGGGGAACAAAAGGTAGGGTACATGCCCAGCAGTAGATGGCCATAAGAACACAATTTAACAACATAGTTGGGGTTCCTAGTCTCACAAAGTCGTGTCTGGGCTTTCTTCTCTATTCTTAAATCATACTATTTTTATTTATTTTTTCTCTCTTTTTTACCTTACAGTATGCAGTAGAGTGGGTCTCTGTTTCTTGTGCCTTCTCTTGGACTCTTTCCCTTCTGTTTGTTTTGTCCAATTTGGATGTGTTTGTTTTTGTGTTGTGTTATTATCTTATATTTTAGCATTATCTCTTAGAAGCCTGTTTGTTTTCTAATTATCTAAGGATTATATCCAGATGGAGGGGTGGTAGTTGGAGGAATGAGGAGAAGTAATGGAAGGGGAAATCATAATCAGGATATATTATGTGAGAAAAAATCCATTTGCAATAAAAGGAAAACAAAAAAGAAGAATCCTTCAAGATCTCAAGAATCAGGCGACAAGATCGTGATTACCCAATAACTCAGAAAGCCACACTCATTTGTGTAGACACTGTAATAGGGAACAGAATAACAAGGTTAGGGCTGGTTTGAAGAGCTATAAAGAGCTGGCAGTTCTGGCGCAGTCCTTTAATCCCAGAATGCAGATCTCCAAGTTTGTGGGCCAGTCAGGTCTACAGAGGGAGTCCCAGGACAGCCAGGACTACACAGAGAAGCCCCGTTAAAAATAAATTTAACTTAATTAAAAAAAAAAAAAACAAACAAACAAAAGAAAAAGAAAAACAGCTATAATAAATTTGATTATTTAATTTTCTTTCTTTTTGTTTTTTTGTTTGTTTGTTTGTTTGTTTAAGACAGGGTTTCCCTGCGTAACTTTGACTGTCCTGGAACTCATTCTGTAGACCAGGCTGGGCTCACATTCACAGAAGTCTGCACGCCTCTGCCTCTCCGAGTGCTAGAATTAAAGGCATGAGCTACCACCACCCAGCTTCAAATTTGATTACTTAAACAGTTTTACAAATCCAATACTTTGATCAACTAAAATTTTAGTAAGTGCAAAAGTCACCAAAGCCTATAAAAATGTTCTGATTCAACAGTCAAATCCAATGAAACATAAAACAGAGTAACCCCCGGTTTTCCGTGGGCATGCTGTGGCCATGACATAGCAGAGGCTGTAAAGGACAGAACTCCTGGGGCTCCAGAGCACACAGGCTGGCCTATTGGCCACTCCATGTAAACTGAATATTTTCTAGGTGTGAGAAAAGATAAAAAGGTACCAAAGAAGCTGTGATCAAGGTAGATAAAGAGTGCAGGCATGAATAATTTGAAAGAAGCACAAAGTCATTGAATAAACAATTGCAAATTCTTAGAGAACTGCAGTCAACTTAGAAGAACCCAATATTGGAAACATCAGTTGTAGTTGTGAGCATTTCCCAGGAAGATGACAGGTTTAGCCCTTAAATAGGCAAATAAACACTGAGTGCTCAAGTGGTGGGGAAGTGCTAGAAATTTTAGCAGATTATAAAACCTGCGTCTGGATTCATGTACAAGAAAGCAACTGTGACCAGAGGTGCTCAGTGGATAAGAACACTTACTGTAAGAATTTACTTAAGTATTTGTTCAACTATTGTTAAAACATTTAAGTGATCTGAATTTCATTTCCAGAAGTAATACAAACTTCCTCATTAAAACTAAGCTGTTTAACAAAATATAATGTAAAAACAAAAATTAATACACTTATAGCCAAAGGCAAAACAAATCAAGGAAAAATTCTCAGGTTCCAAGAACATAAAGAAACCAAGGAGTCTTGAGCATGGACAAAAAGGAAATCTTCCTTTGACGAGAACTATTAGAATCGACATGGACTAAGATTTGGAAGCTGGAGTATAATAGAAGTTAGGACATAGGTAGAAAAATCAGAAATAAACTGAATTAATTAAAGATTAAAGCAAAAAACTTTCCATTTTGCTCTATGAGCTGTGCTGGCCAGCCTAGGAATCATACAAGGTAGTTGGCTATAAAGGTAAAGACTGAAAATAAAATAATTTGTACCAAAGCTTAACATCCAAGGTCTTCTGTCACACAGGGACATGAAGATCTTTTGGGGGGTGGAAATTCTAACATAAGAAATTAGTAGACTCGTTTGTCTAAATCAGTAAAGTTCAGAAAGCCTTGGAAGATGCCAATATAAAGTCATTCTGCAGGAATGACTCCACAGGGACAATTCCAAACCCAGGACACTGGCTCTTCATTGGTAAACAAGCCTCTCTGAAAAATTACTCAGTAAAAACTCATAAGCACAGTGAAGAAATGAGCCATGCTGAAGTGGAGTGAATAAGTAGCTAGTAGTACCAGCAGAGAAGTAGAACAAAATAAGTTTACCAATAAATGTGAAAATTAAAATGCTCAAAGAAACAGAAAAGAACAAGAAGACATGCAGTGTCAAGAAAAAGAGAAATTCAAGGGAATCCATTTTTTTCAACATTAAAAAAAATACTGACTTCTTTCAGATCACAAGTCTTTAGGTAAGGCTGAACAAAATGTGTGGCTCTTCAAGGTCAAGGAGTGCAGTCCACAATGGCAAGAAAAAATGGAATGTGTAAAGCTAAGAGGAATAGTGCAATAGACCTGCTGGGAGCCAGGCTGCCCACTGCTGGAGAAAGGAGCGGCAAACATAGGGAGGTTGGAATTGGAGGCATCAGTAAAATTTGTGGATGTTGATATGTTGATATTGATAGATTTTCAAGTTAGTGTAGAGAATAGTGGTAAATATATAGACAGTACATGATAAATAGATGGACCGATAGACAGACAGAAAGACAGACAGTCAGACAGACAGATAAATAGGCAGACCTAGGAGCAATAGTACTAACTAGATCCAATTTTGTGTAATGTAATAATTAGACTCTAATTTTGTAAATAACTTGCAACTGCCCTGGCAAGAAAGGAGCTGTTCCAAAGGGTGACTACTATTTCCCTACTTTGGGCTATTGGACTATCGAAACAACAGGCCCTGTAGTGGCTTAAATAAGAATTGACCAAAAAGGCTCATATAACTGAATATTTGGTTCCCAGCTGGTGAAACTGGGGAAGGTTAGGAGGTGTGGTCTTGTTCTTTGAGGTTTCGAAAGCCTACACCATCCCACCTTCTCTCTCTCTTCCTCATGTTTGTGGGTCAGTTTAGCAGCTCTAAGCTGCTGCTCCAGCAAGATGCCTGTTTGCCTTCTGCTGTGTCCCCACCACTGTGGTCACGGACCTCAGCCTTCTGCTGTGTTCCCACCACTGTGGTCATGGACCTCAGCCTTCTGCCGTGTTCCCATTACTGTGGTCACGGACCTCAGCCTTCTGCTGTGTTCCCACCACTGTGGTCACGGACCTCAGCCTTCTGCTGTGGTCCCACCACTGTGGCCATGGACCTCAGCCTTCTGCTGTGTCCCCACCACTGTGGTCACAGGCCTCAGCCTTCTGCAGTGTTCCCATGCTTTCGGAAACCATAAGTCATCAATAAACTCTTTCTTCTCTAAATTGCCTTTGTCATGGAGTCTTATCACAGCAGTAGAAAAGTAACCAAAACAGACCCCCCAAGGAGCCATAATTTCCCCAGGCATTCTATGATGGTAAAAAGGGAAAGACTAAAGCCCTGGTTCCAGCCAGAGGAGGAATTGGCTCCCAGGAAGAGTCTTCATGCAGTCTTGACATCTTATGGAATCTTCTGGTAGGACAGACAAGGTAGGATAGTAGCCAAGACAGTGATGAGTCGGTGACTGGCAGGAGCACACTCTCTCTAGAAATGTTTCATTATGCATTCATTTTGCCCTTTACTTTAACCTACACTTTATATCCGTACCCAAAATAGATCTGGCCATCACTAGACCCTTTATTTGTTCTTTCCAATATGTCCATATTAAATAAATCCCCTTTCTTGTCATTACTATTTGTCTTTTTAATTGGCATAATGGAGGAAAGAGTGGTCAATTACAACTTTTCAGAGCTGCTGGAAGTCAAACGTTTACCATAAAAATTCCAATAATGTAAGTGCTCTTCACTAAAAGGGAGAACATTTTTTATAATATATATGGTGCTGCCAGGGCTGAGACAGGGAAAGCATAATGCAAACTTAGAACACACTTGGGACAGAAAAGTACTCAAAAATGGCGGGGACATTTCACTGATAGAAGAGTATTTCTAGCCAATGCTGGATAATGTGAGTATCAAAATAAATAACTAGAGCAATAGACTACAGTCACTGGATAAAATGGGAATTTATGACTTCCTGTTGATATAAGTGAACATATTTGTACAAAGAAAACTTTTTCGGGAGATGTATCATTGCCAGTGAGTAAATTTAGATGGGATGAAACAAATAATAACAAATTGACAGTCATAAAAATAACAGGCCACCATTAAAATCAGTATGGGAGCTAAGAAGACATCTCAGTTGATAGACTAGTTTCATTGCTGTCGCTCTGATAAAATGTTCTGACAAAAAGCAACTCAGGATGAAAGGGTTTATGTTAGCTCACAGTATTATGTTGCAATTCAAGGTAACAGAAAAGTCATGGTGGTAGAACAGGGAAGTCAATGTAGTAGGAACTTAAAACAAATAATCACATTATATTCACAGTCAAAAATATGGAAAATTAATGAACACATACTCATTTGTTCATATGTATGTGCTTTATCTAGATTTCTCTACTCTTAAACAGTTCAGAAAAGCCTGCCTTGGGAATGGTGCTACCCATAGTGGCCTGCGTCTTCCAATCAATTTAATAAATAAAGATAATTCAATACATACATTCCCAGAGCATAACACCATGTAAACAACCTCTCATTATAAGCCTCTCTTCCCAGGTGATTCTTAGGTTGTGTCAAGTTGACAAATGATACTACCCATACAGTTGGCAAAGTACAAATACTTTAGATCCTCATCACCTATAGGTGAAAAACCAGATATGGTGGCATGTTCTTAGCTACCTACTGCCCTTACCATTGTGGACTTTCATTCTGGAAACAAAAGCCTAAAGAAACTTTCTTCTCTAAAATCCCTATGCATGATGGTGTTTGTTTTATCACACATGCTAACAAAAATTAGTAAACAAAAATTAACTAATACATAAACACAAACTGTTTCCAGTTCACTAACACATAAACTAAGGGTTTGATTCGCAAGTATTTTTCATTTAAAAGATTGTAGCCATGTCTTTCCCACACTGCAATTTGCTATGCTGTACCCTTTTGGCTATGCTCCAACCACACCAATGTCCACCTGTCTCCATAGCATGATG
This sequence comes from Acomys russatus, assembly GCF_903995435.1. Classification (NCBI taxonomy): domain Eukaryota; kingdom Metazoa; phylum Chordata; class Mammalia; order Rodentia; family Muridae; genus Acomys; species Acomys russatus. The sequence goes on from NC_067139.1 coordinate 15,066,166, forward strand.
GCCTTCTTCCTGCCCTAGTGTTGTCTTTGCAAATGTTGATTTTCCTCTAGGCTCTGTGTTTCATAGCTTCCTCAGCTTTGTTCCATAATTGCCACCTTCTTAGGGAGTTACCTTCCCCTAATGAAGCCATGGCCACACTGTGCAGAAAACTTACCACCACTTTCTCTTAAAGCAGAAGAGTTTCAGCGTCTTCCTCTTACATGACCATTACAACCATTCTCTCTTGACAGTGTAGTTAACTTTTTATTTTATGCATTAAACTTCTAAGTGCTAATAAAACATGCAATAAAATGGGAAATGGCATCTTTATCTGTCTTAAGTACTGCTAATGATTTTTAAGATATAGCCCCACATTACATAAACCTTACAATGCTGTCAATGTCTTATACCTTGTATCATACCAGTTTTCTTCTCCTTCTTTAAAAATAAAGCCACGTGGTATGGGTGACATACTTTTTATCTCAGCATTCAGGAGGCTGAGGCTGGAGGATCATGAGTTGAAGGCCAGGATGAGCTACATCATGCATTCAAGGGCATCCTAGGGCTAGAGTGAGGTCATCTATTAAAAAATAAGTCTAAACACCTCCCAGGCCTCCCCACTGAGACCCATGTGCACTGTCTGCTTTGCTCAGTCACTGTACATCTGCTGAGAGATCCCACCACTTTTGACTACCTACTCTTCCAGCCACCTTTACTCCAAGACCCACATGTCCCAACCACTTTACAAGGTCACTGTGGCCCTTTGCCCCTGAACCCTCTCCATCCCAGTCTCCTCTGTCCCTGAACCCATGAGTTCCAGCCATTTCATACAAACAGCACATCCCCGAACCAGATAAGAATCCTGATCTCCTCTGTTCATCTCAAGATTTTTTCAAATGATCATCTTGGGATTTCAGTCCAGTGAGTTAAAAAAAAATCCATATCAAAAGATAACTGACTTCAGATGCATAGGTCCCTTCAGAAAAGAATAGCAGTATGATTTTTGTAGGCTCAATAAGATTTTCAATACTCTTCTTCATCAACTCACTAAGCCCGTAGTAAAGGTCCCCAAGGAGACCAACTTAGATGCAAGTCAACACAAAGAATTCAAATGAACAACAATAAGCATAGTAAACAAGTTCAAAGAATTAGAAGAGGACACACACACACACACACACACACACACACACACACACACACACACATTAATGAACTTAGAGAGGTGAGAAATAGACAGAAGGAATCCCAGGAAATACAAAGTAGTGAATAAAGCAATCAGGGCAATTCAGGAAATGAGAATCAAATTCAATGTAGAGGCTGACACTGAAGAAAATCCAAACAATGGACCAGGAAATGAAAAACTCAATAAGCCTAGTAAAAAGCTCAGTGGAAACCTTTACTGACAGATTGCATCATACTGAAGACAGACTATTAGGGCTTCAACTCAAGGTAAAGAAATTAGGTATTAAAACAACAACAACAAGCAAAAACAAAAAATAAATAAGAATAAAAATAAATTAGATATTCAATAAAATAAAATAATAAAAAAATTCAAAACTCACCAAGAGGGGGATACTATGAAAATACAAAAGCTACAAACTATGGCCTGAGAACATAGAGAATAATTTCAGGCCAACGGCAAGGTGAGTATTATCAACATAAGCATAGGAGAAATGTTATCAAATTCTAGAGAAAGGGATACCTACCCAAGTACAAGAGGCATAAAGGACACCACGTAGATAGTACAAGGAGAAACAAAACAACTCCCCATGATATAGATGAAACAATAAAGCATAGACTAAAGAAGAGACATTGAAAGCTATAACAGAGAAGAACTAATTTACACATAAAGGCAGAAAAATAGCTATATATTTGGAGGAAATCTTTAAAGCCAACAAGACCTAGAAATATGAATGTCAATTTTGATGATCAAAGCTACCAACACAGACTGTTAAACCCAGCAAAACTATCTATTTAAGCTAAAAGAGAAATAAAAATACCTACTATAAAAGATAGACTAAGAGAACATATAGCCACTAAGCTATATCTCACCAGGAGAGTTTATTAACTGGACTCTGGAATCAGAGTGAACAGGACCAAGAACATACAAACAAGAGCTCATGAAAGCAGAAAACTTTTGTATAGTATAGCAAAAACATAAATCGAATTAATCTGCACACACATAATGTGAGAAAAAAAAACATTGTCAGTAATACATGTGACAGAGGATTGTTGCCTAGAATATACAAAGAACTAAAACCACAAAAACAAAAACCTATATATTAAGAAAACAAGCAACCCAGTTTAAAAATGGCCTTTGAAAGTAAACAGTGTTCCCAATGGAAGAAATACAAATGGCTAGTAAGTACTTTTTTAAAGTGTTCAACATGTGTATCTATCAGGGAAATACAGATTAAAACCACTACTCTAAGATTTCATCTTACACCAGCCAAGATGGCCATCATCAAGAATACAAATAACAACAAATGTTGCCACCGAAGGAAAGGCTTATGAATTGTTGGTGGGGACACCGAATGTAAGAGCTGGAACTGGCAGAAAGAAGGACTGCACAATGCCACCTCAGGACATGACACCGCTATTGCAATCCTGAATTCACAGAGGCTGTGATTATTAGCATAGGACTTGCACCAACTGGCCCTGTCAACAGTTACTGATAGATTGGGAGAGGGTTCATGAGGACCTACTTCTTGGCTACTGGCTATTCATAGATTATGGGAAAGGGAGAGTCATTGTCTTCAGGTGTGTATCCACGCCTGAGCTCACCAAGCTCCAACAAATAGTGCCAAACCCATGGCTACACAGAAGACCCTTGTTAAACCGAGTCACAAAACAGTGTGAAGAGAGACAAGGATACGAAAAAGATATTGTGGGAAATGAGGGATGGAGACAGAAAAAAAGAAAGTTAAGACAGGATACAGATGAGAGTAATTGATATGCACGTACCAAAGAACAAAATGAGCACAAAATAAAATGAATCGAGTGATTAATTTAAAAATCTTTAAAGTATCTGAATAGGAGGCTGGAGAGCTGACTCAGAGGTTAAGAACACTGTCTGCTCTTGCACAGATCCTGAGTTCAATTCCCAGCAACCACGTGATGGCTCATAGTTTTCTGTCTGGTCCAGTTACTTTTCCCCACTTCATGAACACACTGATCACAAACATTTGGCTGCTCTGTATAGCTCGTCTAACTAGAGCAGGATGGGGTCCCATGGCTGGCCCTGGGCATCTGAATAGATTTGAACCCTCAAAGTATTTTCAGTCACAGTATCTTTTAAGCACAGTCCCTCGATTGCTGTGTTTAGCAGCAAGCCAAAGACTTTTTTTTTTTCACTGTGGGGTTTGGGGCTTCCCATAACCCCGAGACCATGCAATTCCTAGCATGTGATAGAGTTCATTGACTTTCTACTATGGCCTCTAGTTGGTCTCTGGAGGAGAAACTTGGCACCTACAATGATACAAGCTGACCATAAAATTTCCAGAATGAGGGAACGTTGAAAACAGCTAATGTGTTCAGCTGAGCAACTTTGGCAATGGGCGTATGACTCTGCTCTTGGCTTTAAATGCTGAAAGACAACAACAAACAAGCACTGGCCCAGAGACGGGGACCCTTGCAAGCAAAGCAAGGCAGGTACAATGACCATAGTAAGCTTGAGGTACTGTGGTTTTGGTGTGCAATAAAGAAAACAAACAAACAAATCACCCTTCCATTCAAGCCCTTTCAGGGACTCATCTTTGTGTGTGATATGGACCTCTTTGCATCTTTGACTGCTTCCCAGCACCTGAGGTTAAATAGCCCACTGAGACCTTGGGAAGGGAGGCCAGGAGGATCTGGAGCTGCTTTGGATGGCTGCAGCACACAGATGGCCAGTTATTGGTGTAATCTGTGCATCTGGCAGGCACGTGCACAGAGGAGGTCACTAAGCCAGAGGATTCAAGCCTCAGTTCTTAAAGCAGAAAGTATGTGCTAGAACAACATAGAGGTTTTTGTGCATGTGTACAGGGCTACGGCTGATGGCTGTAAGTCAAGATGACACAAATGGATCGATGGAGGGTTTTTCCAACGTGCAGTCCTGTGGAGGATCAGAGCCATATCTGTTTTACTGATGGGGCATTTTTACAAGTTAACCTTAATGTCATTTGCTTGACAAGCTATATGTAGTATTTTACTACTGAGACTGTGTGTTTTGGAATAAGGGGGAAGTCCAGGTTTCAAAAAACTGTTTGACCTGTTATTTTCTAAAGGAGAGAGAGCAGGGAATACATTTATTTCACTCACTGATTACTTAAATGTGTGGCTATTTGCATGGCTGGATATTTCCTGGATTTTCTATCCATCTATGGCGTAACCTCATACTGATACTGGAAAATGATGTAAGATTACATTGCTTTTTCTGTATGCACAACACCGGATCCTAATTGTGTTTCCCAGAGTGGAAACTGCCATAATAATTCACTTTGACAAATCAACTCATTTTTGTGGCCATCTACACTGTGCGGCAGCTCCAATGACTGCTCACAGTGTCGTTCCGAACTAATGAATCGCTCTGGGAAGCCTGTTAAGCAGGATTTTGATCAGTTATTGTGCACAAATCACTTAAAAGAAAATACATCATAATTAGGCCAACAAATGTGAATGGAGCCATCTTTCCTGCTGGAGAAATTCCTTGGAGGATGAGTAAAAATTTGTAGGCACATAGGGGTACATTGAAGTTTTATGGAACATTGGTATATATATACATATGAAATGTTTGATTAATCAGCTTTGACTTATAATTGCTAGCTGTCCACTGAAGGGACTCTAGCCAGCCTGAGCATGGCAAACGTGGCTCTGGCAGGCTTCGCCCTTCTTCCCCACTCACTCTGCCTAGATAAAAACTATTAGATCACATTCCTGAAGCTGGCCCCCAAGGTCTACTTCTTTATTTGGCCACGTCCTCCTCCTGAGGCTGACAACCAAGGTTCAGTTATTAAAGTACCGGAGTCCAGCAATTAAAAGATCCCTTTGGCTCAACTACTTAACACACCCAATTAAAGTGTAAAACTTCATCTTAACACAAGGCTTCACCTTCTACCTTTATAAACTGCTGTTTTCTTATGGGCCACATCTACTGCCTTTTTATCCAGAGGCAGAACTTGCCCCTGCCCCCAACAAATACCCATTTCCACTTCTCCCTTGCCCCCTTTCTACCCTATGCCTTGTTCTCTTCCCATTCTCCCTCTTTCTCTATTTCCTGTCTTTGTCCCTTATTCCTGCTCTCTGTCCCTTTGGGACAAATAAATCTCCTTTTGTGCTGAGAACTTGGTCTTGGGGTATCTTGAGTAGACTCCAAGTGTCCCTAGAGTCCAGAGTTTAATGAAGACGGGAAGGGGTGGGGGTGGGGAGCTTTTGATCTCCATCCCTGAAGTACTGGGAGTGAGGGTGGGTGCTAAGCATATGTTCGTCAAGCAATGCTACGTAAGCATCCACTTAGATCAGGAGGAGGAAATGCACTTCCAGTGTTACTACTGTATCATTAAATTTCTGCACAGTTGAGAGAAATAAGAATTCCATTTTCCTCAGAACCTCTTTCCAAGCTTTGGACTCAGACATAAAGTGATACAGGCAGAAAAGAAAAGATGTGTGGAGTCTTCAAAAAATTATTAACTCACCCTAGAATAATGGTGTTAGAAATTAATTTGGAGATCAGTGAAATGGTTCCATAGGCAAGAGCTCTTGCCGCACAAGTCTAATGAGCTGATTTTGATCCCTGGAGCATGTGGTAGACTGCCAAGAGTTTTCTTTTCACTTTTACATGTGCACAATGGCATGTGAGTATCTGAAGCACTCTCTCTCTCTCTCTCTCTCTCTCTCTCTCTCTCTCTCTCTCTCTCTCTCTCTCTCTCTCTCTCTCTCTCTCATACACACATGTGCACACATGCTCACACACACACAAGATAATGAATAAAATTAAAGTGAACCAATTAATTTTTGTGCAAACATTTATGAGAAATTGGCCAGTAAAGACTTTTAGCTAGAGATTATCAAATGCGTACAGTTCTGAATTTAGTAAAATTTCGTCTTACATACACACAAAAGAAGGGACAATGTAGACAATACTTTTTAGCCTTTTGCAAAAAAAAAAAAAATGGTTGCTGATTAGAAATCAATCCTGTATAGTTATCTCTGACCGTCAAAGGGCAACATTATGCTTTGTGAGATGAACTGTAATGAATTAACAACTGTATGTGTCAGGTAAGGTGTTGAAATGATCAAAGCCATTTAGAATTTGTGCCCAACTTGAGGAGAGTCCCCATGACTCAACAGTAGTACATTCTTAGCAAGAATCTGTGTAGGACCTTCCTCTGTCACATGAAAGAATCCAGAAAGAATGACTACTGGACCCTGAGTCTCCTTGACTGGTTAGTGACCTTGTTTTCTCTTACAGGACTCCCACGCCTCCTGGATCTTCTTGTACTTCTAGGTCAGTGGCTCTCACCCTTCCTAGTGCTGTGACTTTTTAATACAGCTCTTCATGTTGTGGTGACCTCCACCCTTAAAATTATTTCATCGCTACTTTATAACTGTAATGTTGCTACTGTTATGAATCATAATGTGGATATTTGATACGTGACCCCCCCCAAAGGGTCGTGACTCATCAGCTGAGAACAGCTGCTCGAAGTTCATTTCTCCTCTGTAATAAAGATTTTCCTTTCTCTCTAGAGAAATAATGATAAATTGAAATATATGATGTCTTTGGAATCCCAAAAGTAAGAGTAGAAACCACTAGTAAGAGAGCTCATATTTTAACGCTTCATTTTCAAGATGAAAATCTCAGCATGTGAGAAGTTCATGTTTATGTCAATGAAGCTATTTGAGTTCACAGCCTTGAGGTCTTTGGCCTCAAGGATCAAGAGTGTAAATACTTCAAGGCAGCACTGTAAACCATCCACACAGGAAGTTTTGCTGTCTGTACAGTTCACATCCCAAAATGTAACTGGGTATCCACAATCCAAGTTGGCTTGCTTCAAGAGCAATCTGGTTCCCTTATAGACTTTTATAACATTTAATGGAGCCGAGAGTTCCAGTTCTAACCAATGCTCCCTTACAGAGTCGTTGCTCACCAGTGTAATAGATTTTAAATGGAAAGTGATGTCATTGCCTGCTGGAAACAGAGATAATGGAGTTTAAACACATTTGCCCTACCCTACTGGAGAAAGTAAAGGCTTTGAAGCCCAAGCAGGCCCCACAGAGCACTCGGTCTCCTGTTTCCTTCCACTGCCCTTGCATATACTGATGGAGGCCAGGTGGGGACTCTGGTTGGCCCAGCCAACTGCTTCTATCTAAGACTTAAGTAAATGGTGCTGTGGCAGTGTGTTAGCCTTAGATTCAAATTAAACATCACCGAAGTGTACTTAGAAGAAATTAGCAGATATAAGTGAGTATATACCATTTGATTCTTTCTGCTTCTGGGTTAACTCACTCATTATGATCATTTCTAGCTCAATCCATTTATCCACAAATTTCGGGAATTCCTTGTTTTTAATAGCTGAGAAGTATTCCATAGTGTATATGGTATATACTCACTTATATCTGCATACTAGCCCAAGGGGCATGTCCCACGAAAGCCTTCACTTACCAGGAAACTGGGACAGAGGGGAAGGCATCCTACTGGGACTCTAAATGAGAGACGCATGGGAGAATAGCAAAATAAAAGGATCCAGAGGGTCCTAGAAATCTGCAAGTAGAACAATGTGATAGGCAGATTTGGGCCCAGGGGTCCCACTCAAACTAAGGCACCAGCCAAGGACAGTATAGGAGGTAAACTTTAAACCCCTTCCCAGATCTAGCCAATGGTCAGAATATTCTCCACAGTTGAGTGGAGAGTGTGATACGACTTTCTCACGTACTCTGGTGCCTCACATTTAACCATGTCCCCTGGAGGGGGAGACCTGGTGGCACTCAGAGGAAGGACAGCAAGTAGCCAAGAAGAGACTTGATACCCTATGAGAATATACAGGGGGAGGTAATCCCCCTCAGGAACAGTCATAGGGGAGGGGAATAATGGGAAAATGGGGGGGGGGAATGGGAGGATACAAGGGATGGGATAAACATTGAGATGTAACAAGAATAAATTAATAACAAAAAAAAAGTATTAAAAAAATAAAAAATAAATACAAAAAAAAAAAAAAAGAAATTAGCATGGGAAGTGATTTTAAAATTCACTTCCTTTCTGTTTTGTTTTTATAATCAATGGGAAATGAATAACTGAAAAAAATTTTAAATGAATGTGCAGAGGAATGAAATTACTATCTCATCACAAAGTTTTGTAGATATTGTGTTTGAATGGAATGCATACAGAGGCAGATTTAAAATTTTTTCCCTTTTGTAAAAGATCATTACTTTTACATTTTGTTTTGGAAAACTCTTAGCTAACCCAGTGTACTCTGGGTTGTAAGACAAGGAAATCACAATTTAAAATGTACTCTGTATAATAGAAGTGTCACGGCTAATTATCTATGTAGCAACTTTTTTCTTTCTCATATGTCAAGGCACATGGGATGGTCCTAGGCTAATGGAAGGCTGCTTACTCTTGAATTACATGCATACATCAAGTGGCTTTCCATGAGAAATGAACCAGAATTAGCATACCTTTGTATGTATAATTCCAAGAGGAACAAAATGGGTTCCTAAGTAGGTAGAAAACACCCCACATCTACAAAAGTCAACCTGGTTTCCTCTTTATCAAATAGAATCTGATATAATCTATGATATTGAGAAGACTGTTGGTGTTTGCTCAAGGCGTTACTCTGTGTCTGACTCAGTTAAAAACGCACTGTTTAACTTGGTTTCTATCATTGTCCTGATGTTTGAAGAAACTGGAAAAAAACTTATAGAAAAAAAATAACTGCCAATGGTTACACTGTTAGTCAGGGGAAGCAAAGATTTGAATTAGACACCAGGAATATACGAACTTGTAAGCAAACCAGGAGGGAGACCTGTCCAACCTGGAAGAGGATAAGTGTGAGCTTCCTGCTCAAATGCCAGGAAAGGATGAGAGATATGGGAAACTGAAGAAATTTCAAGGGCTCACAGGGAGGTAAGATACATACTCTATTCACTCCAGATAAAGGCTGTTAGGCAGACAATTTCCCCAATGTACCCAGGCACACAGGGTCACCAACAGGCAGACAAAAGCACACAGTCTACAAGGAGGTAGGCACACAGACCTACAGTCATAGGCAGGCTGGCAAGGCTGAAACTTAGGCCTAGCTCCTGACACGGAGGACATATTCATGCAGAATCATCCAAAAGTGGCACTCTGCCAAAATTAGTTAACAGATTATATTGTTTTCTCTGAGATACCAGCACATCCCATGTCAACCATTCATAATCCCCCATCAATATCCACCGTCTTTAGCTGACTCATACTGGGCATACATATCAGCATTATGTTGTCTGAATATCAACAGGCACTTACAACCTTTGGTTTCCAACAGTAATAGGCTTCAGAAAGAGTGAGGAGTATTGTGAGGATTCTATTAAGTGAACTAGATTGGCTACCCACCATGATGAATTATGAAGATCAAAGTAACACAAGAGGCTCCATGCCTCCCTATTGAAATAATTGAAATATCTCTCATTTTCAGGGCTAGACAGCACAGTAGCCAGTGCATTTTCCACTTGGCTTTCTCATAATTGTATTTTTATGTAATTTTCTACCTAAAACAGCTGAGGGGTTTTCCAGTATTTTGCTTTATTTTATGCATTTTTAAGTAAAATATAATTTAATACAATAATACATAAGATGAAGCAAAAACTAACAAACCATAATTGGACAAAAGAAGCAGACAGAAGGAAAAGAGCCCAAGAGAAGGCAATAGAATCACTCCTGCACATGCTCAGGAGTCCCATAAAAGCACTGGAAGCCTTAATATATACACAGAGGACCTGGTACAGACCTGCACAGGCCTCCTCAGTCTCTGTGGGTTCATATGCACTTCAATCATTTTGCCTTAGAGAGTCTTGCTTCCTTGGTGTCCTCCATCACCTATGGCTCTTATGTTCTTTCTGCCTCCTCCTCCTCTGCGGGATTCCCTTAGTCCTTTTACCTATAAATTTCATTTTAAAAATGACTGCATAATACTTCATTGTGTAAATGTACTATATTTTCTTTATCCATTCAACAGTAGAGGGACATCTAGGTGGTGCAGGCTTTGATTTTTTAAAACCTACTTTAGTGTTCTTTAACACAGCAACTTCACTTTTAATCCACCAACCAGAGGGAGGGGAGAAAGAATGTTAATAGGAAAAGGGGGTTATGGACCTGTTTAGATGTAATTCCTTGGGCTACTTTCACTCCACATTGTCAGGATACCAGCAGTCCAGTCTAATAGCCAACACCAAACAGCAACACGAATCTGCAGCAGTGGCACAAGAAACAGCAGAAACAAACAGCAAGGCTCTGCCAAATTGGTGAGATGAGCAGCAGTGGTCAGAATCAGGCGAAGTACCACAAGAAATTCTCTAGCATGTTTCTCTCTGTAAAGTGAAGACCAGTGAATACCAAGGAAGATCAGACCAGGGGCGAAGAGTTGCACCATAGCAGTGTAGTAATGCAAAAGCATGTTTCCACTGTTGTAGTTCTATTTATACTCCTTTTAACCAGCACTCACCCTCTCAGGTGTGTGTTCCCAACAAAGCATCACATGACCTCTCATAAGACATCTTCCAGAAAAACACCACAGGACACAACTGAGTCTTCAAAGAAACAAGAAACTTCCACTTCAAGGTTGTTTCCAATTTCTGGCCATTATGATAGAGCAGCAGTGAATGTGACTGAGGAAATGTCTCTCTGTGAGGTGGAAGCATCCTTTGGGTGTATGTCAAAGAGTAGCATAGCTGGATCTTGAGGTGGACCAATTCTCATCCTCTTGAGGAACATCACACTGATTTCCACAGTGGCTGTACAACTTTGCATTCCCACCAGAAGTGCATGAGGGTTCCCCTTACTCCAAATCCTCACCAGCATGAGCTGTCACTTGTTTTATTGATCTTGGTCATTCTGACAGGAATAAGATGAAATATCATAGTTTTGACTTACATTTCTCTGATGTCTAAGGATGCTGAACATTTCTTTAAGTGTTTCTCAGCCATTTGACTTTCCCCTTTTGAGAATTCTGTTTAAAACTGTACCCCATTTTTAATTGGGTTATTTGTTTTCTTGAGTTCTTTATATATTTCAGATATTAGCTCTCTTTATATACTTTGCATGTGGAGTTGGTAAAAACCCTTTCCATATGGCAGGCTATCACTTTGTTCAAATGATGGTATACCTTGCCATGGATAAGTTTCTCAGTTTCATGAGGTCTCATTTATTAACTGTCGATCTTGGTGCCTGTGACAGCAGCGTTCTGTCTAGAAAGTCTGTTTCTGTGTCAATGGGTTCAAGGCTCTTCTCCACTTTCTCCTCTGTCAGCCTCAGTGTGTTTAATTTTATGTTGGGGTCTTTGATGCACTTGTAGTTGAGTTTTGTGCAGAGTGGTCAGTATGAACCCATTGCATTCTCCTACATACAGACATCCAGTTAGATGGGAACCATTGGGTGAAGACGTTGAAGATGCTCTCCTGTTTCCCCAGTGTGTATTTCTGGCTTCTTTATCAAAATTTAGTGTCCATAGATGTGTAATTTATCTCTGGGTCTTCAATTCAGTTTCATTGACTGATGTGTCATTTTTGTACCAATACCATATTATTTTTATTACCATAGTTGTGTAGTACATCTTGGAATTGGAGCTAGTGATGCCTTCAGTGGTTCTTTTACTACTCAGGATTGTTTTAGAACGTGTGTGTGCGTGTGCGTGTGCGTGTGTGTGTGTGTGTGTGTGTGTGTGTGTGTGTGTGTGTGCTTTTCTATGTGAAACTGAAGATGGTCCTCTCAACACATGTGAAAAATTGTGTTGATATTTTGATGGGGCTTGTATTCAATCTATAGGGTTGCTTTTGGTATGGTGGTCATTTTTACAATATTAATCCTATTAATCCATGAGCATGGGAGATCTTTTCTTTTTTTTTTTTTCTCTCTTTTTTTTTTTTTTCCCTTTCAAAATCTTTTATTGAGAGCTACAAAACTGGTAGATTTTCTCAAAAAGACACAAAACAATGCTGACTTTGTACTCTTTCGGTGTAAATTATACAGGGTGATGAGTCGCATTTTAAGATTCTTCCTCCTCTGCCCTTCTTCTTCCTCTTTCCTCTCTATTTCCCATTTACAGTCCCTCCTTTCTTCTCTATTCTCTGCATTAGCCACAATGTGTGTCATTGATCTGGAGAAAACATATTTTAATGTTAAATGTTATATTTATGTGACATTTGATATATACAGCTACTCATTTAAAGTCCATTAATTATTTTGCTAAGTCACTCATTTATGCATTAATATTTGACACCAGTGATTTGCATTTGTAGAGACAATATGTACATCATTCCATGATGTTTCTTCAGCTAATGCAACCTTAGTTATTCACTGGTCATCTTTCCAAGATGCCTCTGTTTCCATTCCATGCAGATTTGATTGCTGTATTCTCCATCCATGGAGGTATCCTGTGTTCTCTGTTTTGATTGATGAAAAGGATATTTTTCTTATCACGGTAAAACCATGAAACATGATAAAGACATATTTCTTGATACACACAAGAAACTCTATTGAGCTGTAAATTTTGAGTTATCAACGGAAGATCAAAATTTTGTTACCTCCTGTATAAGTTGGCAAATTTTTTGTATTCAGTTAATTGATGTTTCTTCTATTTTTCTTAAGTTAGAGAGTACATATCATATCAGAGAACATTGGAAATGTGTAAAATTTGTTGAGACATTTGTAGTCTGTGTTTGTTGTTTTTTGGTTTTTTTTTTTTTTTTTTTTTTTAGTTCTTTTTTTTTTTTCCAATTTTATACTTTATTTTGTTTTTTTTATTTATTTATTCTTGTTACATCTCAATGTTTATCCCATCCCTTGTATCCTCCCATTCCTCCCCCCCCCCATTTTCCCAGGGAGATCTTTTCATCTTCTGATGTCTTCAATCTTTTTATTCAACATCTTAAAGTTTTTGTTACACAAGCATTTAACTTGCTTAGAGTTATCTCTAGATATTTTATATTATTATAGATATTATGAAAGGTGTTGTTTTCTTGGTTTCTTTTTCATCTGTTATTTGTGTATAGGAGAGCTATGGATTTTTGTGAGTTAATTTTTTATCTAGTTACTTTGATGAAAGTGTTTTTCAGCTATAGGGATTTCTGGTGTAATTTTTAGGGTCACAGATGTGTACTATCATATCATCTGCAAAGAATGATGCTTTGACTTCTTCCTTTCCAAATTGTGCCTGCTTTGTCTCCTTAGGTTGTCTTACCGCTCTTGCTCAGCCTTTGAGTACTAGATTGAATAGGTATGGAGAGAGTGGACAACCTTGTCTTGTTCCTGATTTTAGTGGAACTGCTTTGAGTTTCTCTCTAAATAAGTTGATATTAGCCATAAGCTTGCTATAAAATGCCTTTATTATGTTGAGTATGTCCTGTATCCCTGATCTCTCCAGGACTTTAATCATAAAGGGGCATTGGATTTCATCATCCAATGAGATGATCATGTAGTTTTTGTCTTTCAGTTTGTTTATATTGAAGATTACATTTATTGATATACCTATGTTGAACCATCCCTGCATTTCTGGGATGAAGCCTCCTTGATCATGGTGGCAAGTAGTTTATTGAGAATTTTTATATCTATTTTCATAAGGGAAATTGGCCTGTAATTCTCTTTCTTTATTAGTTCTTTCTGAGGCTTGGGTATCAGGGTAACTTTAGTCTTGTAAAATGAATTGTGCAATGTCCTTTCTGTTTCTATTTTGTGGAGCAATTAGAGGAGCACTGGCATTAATTGTTCTTTAAAAGTCTAATAGGATTCTGGGCTAAAATCCTCAGGCTTTGGGCATTTTTTGGTTGGGAGATTTCTAATGACTGCTTCTATTTAACTAGGGGCTAGAGGTCTGTTTAAATAGTTTATCTGGTCTTACTTTGTCTTTGGTGAGTGGTACCTATTAAGAAAATTATTCATTTCTTTTAGATTTTCCAATTTGGTAGAATACAGGTTTTTAATGTATGTCCTTATGATTCTCTCGATTTCCTTAGTGTCTGTTGTTATGTCCCTCTTTTCTTCCCTAATTTTGTTAATTTAAATATTCTCTGCTTCCTTTTAGTTAATTTGGTTAAGGGGTCAGTTTGGTTAAGGGTTTGTCAATCTAATAGGTATTCTCAGGGAATCAACTCTTCTTTCATTGGTTCATTGTAAATATTTTTTTTGTATCTGGTTTACTCATTTTTGCCCCTGGATTTAATTATTTCTTGCCATTTAGTTTGAGTGTGATTTCCTTTTTTTTTTCTAGAGCTTTCAGATATGCCATTAAGGTTTTCCTTTTTTTTTTTTTAATGTATGTACTTTGTGCTGTGAACTTGTTCCTTAGAACCACCTTCACTGTGGCCCATAAGTTTGGGTATGTTGTGTATTCATTTTCATTCAGTTCTAAGAAGTCTTTAATTTCTGTCTTGACCTGTAAAAGTATCTTTTATTTCCCAGATATAATTGTTGTCTCAGAGGCTTACTGCCTCCTTCTGCTAATCTAGGCCTAGTCCTGAAAGTTTCTAGCCTCTGTACAATTTAATCTAGGCCTAGAATGTTTTCAGCCTTTGAGAATTATTGCTGAATAAGCTCACCCTTTCTAGCTCTTTCTGAACTCTGCCTGGCTGATTCAACTCAACTGTCCTGGCTCAAACGCCTCTCCAAGATGACTGATCAATCTGACCTCTCTCAGTTTCTCACAGAATTGCTCTGTTTGGCCTCAAATTAACTTTGGCAATATGTTGTAATCTTCTGGATCCTTCTCATTGTCTGGCTCTTTCTGTTTTCACTGCATCTAGTTTGTTCTCTCTTCAGCCTGGCTCTGTAAAACTCTCCTGGTAAAACAGCCTCTGTGAAGTCCATGAACTGAACTCCACTGCACTGCCTCTTAACTCAACTACTCAGCCAAACTGCCTGAACAGAACTGACTAGAACTCAGAGATCTGCATGCCTCTGTCTCTTGAGTGCTGAGATTAAAGTTGTATACCAGCACACCTGGACCTAAACTTTTCTTTACCCTAAATTTGCTCTATACCAGGCTGGCCATGAACTCAGAGATATGCTTGCCTCTGGCTCTTGGGATTAAAGGTGTGTCTGTATTCCAGCCAGATCACACAGACTTAGAAGGTCTTTGGATGTGATCTCTTGCCAGAGCAGCTATATTTTGAATTAAAATTTCTTTACAACAAACCGTTGTTCATTCTGTAGTGGATTTCTCAATTTCCATGAGTTTATAAGCTTTCTGTTGTTTCTGCTGTTGTTGATATCCAATTTTAATCCATGGTGATCATATAGGATACAGGGTTTTTTCAACTTACTTGTATATGTTGATACTGGCTTTACATCTGAATATATGGTCAGTTTTGGAGAAAGTTCAATGAGGTGTCTAAATGACCTGTCTATTGACAAATGTGGAATACTGAAGTCTCCAATTACCTGTGTGTAAGTGTTTCTTTTATGAACTTGGGTGCCCTTGTGTTTGGTGCAATGTCCTCTTGGTGGATTTTTTTCCTTTGATGAATATGTAGCACCCTTCCTTATCTCTTCTGAGTCTGCAGCACATCTGCCCAGGCCCTTTTGGCTTTTAGAGTCTCCACTGAGAATTCAGGTATTGTTCTAATAAGTTTTCCTTTATATGTTACTTGTTCTTTTCCCCTTGCAGTTTTAAAATATTCTCTCTTTTTCCTGTATGGTTAGTGTGGCAGGAGCTTTTTTAGACATTTTCTTTGACCAAGGTACTCATTTCTTCTAGCATGTCTTCAATGCCTGAGATTATCTCTTCTTTCTGTTTTCTGTTGGTGAGGCATATCTCTAAGGTTCCTGTTTGAGTTCTTAAGTATTTCATTTCAAGATTTCCCTCACTCTGGGTTTTCTTTATTAATTCTATTTTCACTTTCATGTCTTTGTCTCCTTTCACTGTCTGTGTTTTCATAGATTTCTTTAGGGGACTTATTCATTTCCTCTTTAAGGACCTCTATCATAGTCATAAAGGCTGTTTTAAGATCTTTTTTCTTGTAATTCAGATATGTTGGGTGTTTAGCTCTAGTAGAGAAATGTCATGGCTCTTATTGGTTGTGTTTTTACACTTATGTTTACACATCTGGCTTTAGGAAGATTGTAATTCTGGGTGCTGATATTTATCTGCTTTCATCATTTGGGGTAGATGTTTTACTCCTTGGTTTCTGGTTCTTCAGAGAGTGTGGTAGCTGCGTATTGCCTGGAAGAAAATTCTTCTTACACCCTGAAAAGTGTGGCCAGTGTGGGTCCCAGTTGAAATGTGTTTCTAGTTTTTGGGAAATGACAGTTATGAATGGGGATGGGTTAGGACTGAGGCAATGTGAGAGCCCATAGGAGAGAGGAAAGCAGGGTGTTCCACCATGATCTGTTCAGTTCCTTGGGAATGAGGGACGGAAAGTGAGGAGAGGCTAAAACAGAAGTCTGTTATAGAGCTGGAGTTGAGGCTGGGGAATTGCTTTTGGAGGAGACATGAGGATTTGCATTTATATTACCTGCCTCCCTGACTCAGGTGGCCTTGAGAGTTTCCTTTTTATTGTTATTATAAGCTTAAAGTAGAAATCCAGAAAATAAGAATCCATCATATTCAGAAGGAGATCAGTAGTTACCTGGAGCAGAGGGAGAAGAGACGATTGACTGTAAAAAGGAGTGTGTGTGTGTGTGTGTGTGTGTGTGTGTGTGTGTGTGTGTGTGTGTGTCTTTTTTAGTCATGGTCAGACTAAACAAAAAAAAAACCTTTAAATTCACCTTTAGAGTTTTAAATTAACCTTTAACTTGTAACTCAGGGAATTGTATGTATTTAAAGCACACTTAATCATTTATTTATCATGTATTTAAAGTCTCATAATCATGTCAAAGTCTTGAAGATGAAAATAATTCTATTACAGAGGACAGTTGAAAAGAGATTTCAAACTTGTGAAATGTAAGTATGTTTTTATTTATAGCCAAGCTACTACAAATGAGAGGGAGCATCCACTAAGCCACGCTGCGTTTTCTCAGCAGTGCTACTGCTCAGGGAGCTACTGTGTTCAGCACTGCCCCAAGCCCCGCTCCACCCTGTATGTCAATCAGCATACTGATTCTTAACAATGAAAAAGAGTTGAACCACTTTTCATTAATTAAACTGAGCTTCATAGGCAATGACCTTTTCCCTCATTGATTAGAGGCTGGCCTATAAGGTATTCTTGAACACAACACTATAATTTTGTAGTTTTTAATATTAGTTGAGCCATTTGTGCTAGCCTTGACCCAGTGTGGGCCCTTGATCCTTTCCCCAAATTCCTTTCTTTTCACAGCCCTCCATTGTCTGCAGTTGGCTTTGCCTTTTACTTTTGTGGAAAAAAAAAAAAAAACTGAGGCCAATCTGCAGAGAAAATTCCATCAAGGTCATCTTTAACCACCCATAAGGCTTCTTGCCCCTCTGCCCTTTGACAGTCTGTTCCCTTGAAGGTCAAAACTCAGTTCCCTCCAAAATACTCAACCTCTCAGCTTTAAATTTATTTTCAATATTTAATTCTGCGTATGTGCTTGAGTATGCACATGTATATGCAGGTGCCCACAGAGACTAAGATATTGTCTTGTATCTCCTGGAGCTGAAGTTACAGGTGGCCACATGCTGCCCAGTATGGGTGTTTGACTTCTCTGCAAGAATAGCAAGTGATCTTAACAGCTGGGCTGTCTCTCCAGCCCACCATTCTCTTCAGAATTAACTCCTTTTCCTTGAACTTCAAATGCGTGGCCAGTTTTCAACTTATAACTCCTGGCTGTGGTTGGATCTCTCCCCCTTCTTCCTTGAAGTCTGCTATTGTTTCTGCTATTTTTCCTTGAGCTCTGCCTTGTGTAGCAAGGATGAGCTGCTTGGTAAAAAGCACTGATTCCTCACTCTGAGTGTACTTGCTCTCTTTGAAGTATGCTTAGTGTTTCTATGGGGATGGGCTGAGACCATGGAATGCTGGGTTGGATCATAGCTCTAAAGATCTGTAACTGCCCGCTGCACATTTCTACGCGTATAACACACTGAGAGGGAAAATTCTCTTGAATATTTTATTTCATCAGATTTAAAGTGCCATCAATTACAAAAAAAATCCCATTGTTTTATGTACCATTTAAAATGACAACTATTTAATTATGGTATATTAATTTTAAGGACCATGCCAAATGTTAAAATGTAGACAAGCTAAGTGTGGTGACTTATAGCTATAATCTCAGCACTCAGGATGCAGGAGCAGGTTGACTGCTGTGAATTTAATGCCAGCCTGGGCTACAGAGTGATCCAAGATAGCCTGAGCTATCACATAAGACTTTGTCTTAAATAAAGAAAAAGGAAGGAAAGAAACAAAAAGAAGAGAAGAAGTGTGGGAGGGATACTTACCTCTCAAAACAAAAACAAAAACAAAACAGCAACAATGTATTTGACATTCAATGAATAAAGTGTTTGCTCAGCAGGGCTACAGGACAGTGTTTTGAGCAGCTGACTAAGCATAGTCTAGGTCACAGATGTTTGGAAATTCCTGGTCTGTTCCAGTAACTGTGGGATTCAGAAGGAGCAAGGCGGTCTTCTATCAAAAATATTGGAGCAATTAAATTAAATTAAACTCTAGAAGGAAGAATAATCTCACATTGTCTTTGTTGAGACAGACAGTTTGAACAAGATATAAAGAAGAAAAATCGAGGTTTACTGCCATATGCATTTTATATGTGCCTGGGAGAAATCAAGGTAATTACTTGTACCAAAGAGGTATCTTTGAATTCCAGCTTAAATAGAGCCTTCAAAAAGGAATGGCAAGTTTTTAGAAGTACCTACCTGGGAACTCTAGAAGTAGCAGGATACAAGTTACCTGGGAAGGGAAAGGGAGGGAAGGGGAGGGGAGGGGAAGGGGAGGGAAGGGGATGAAAGAGAAGGGGGTAAGGAGGGAAGGGGGAACTTTTTAGAAGGGTTAGAAATGGACAGGGTGCAAAAGGAGGGGGAAGGCAGTGAGGAAGGAGGATGAACAAGAACAAGGCATATGCCACAATGATACCCATTTCTTTGTAAGAGTTGATCTAGAAACAGACACTTAAGGAGGATAAGAGAGCCAAAGATGGGTGAACCAGGCCCTGGAACACAGATCAAAATTGTTCCCAAATCCGTGCTCCAAAGCAGTGGTCTCATAAGGTTTTTATATTAACAGAGCAAAGAAAGTCATACATCCCATTAAAAAAAAAAATACATTGGTGGAAAGATCAGATGGGCAGGTGACAACAAACTGAGAATTCTGTTATAAGCCTCTGACGTCATTTGATGACATTCTTAGCCTTTGGACTGATGGAAGTTGGGCTCTGTTTAAACATTCCAAAAAGACCTTACCTGATAGTCTCAAAGTTGTCAGGTAAAATGCAAGAGTTGGCAATAAATGGCTATTATGGGATTAAAGACAGATAGTCCCAATAACTTGGCTTTCAACTAGTAACATTACTGCTTTCCATAATTACAGAAGTTTGCTTCAGTCAGCTTACACAACTTCAATTCACATATCTTGATTTATAAAACACACAACACAACCACCATCAAAAACAAAATACCTTTCTTTTTCAAAGTAAGTTTTTAAAAAAATGTGACTGTAGATTCCTCTAGCACTATCTCCAAGCTCCTAGAAGTCTAAAATTGTCCTCAGTGGTTAACCTTTGTTCTTTTGGGCAGGGGAGATGGGTAGAATGGTTCTAGAATTTGGGAGGCAGAAGCAGGAGAATCACTATAAGTTCGAGGCCAGATTGGGCTCCATAGTGAATTTCAAGCCAGCCTAGAACATAGAGTGACTCCTGTCCAGCCTGGGCTACCAAGTGAGACGTTATTTAAAAAAGAAAGAAAACTATATTAAAGGTGTAAGGGTACATAAATAAGAGCCTTTCCTCCCTGTGCAGACATCTTTGAACCCTGAGAGAGGAAAGCTACCAAGAAACAACCTCTCTTCTCTACACACTGATGTGTAAAAGCTTCATTAAAGTGGAAGGAAGCACAGGCAACCAGGCCGCTCCTACTATTTCCTGTGCAGTCTGTCTGCATCTGGGAAGGGGAGGGAACTGAGCCAGGGAGGTGGGGGGGGCACCTGAGGGGCAGTGACAAGGTACCTAAGCCCATTAACTGTCATCACAGCTTTTAGACACAGCTGGACTGTGCAGGGAACAGTGTCCCCGGGTCCCTTGCAGGTTCTCAGAGGAAACAAAAGCGATGGAACTTCAAAGAAACCAAGTGAACCTCTACTCAAGGAAACTTAGCAGCTGCTTGCCTCTTGGACCAACTGCTGGCGCTGTCCAGTGTTCCTGTCTCAGCCTTGTGTCCCAGGGCCGTGCTTCCAGGCACCACTATTCCACTCACCTCAACAAGCTACCACCACTTCTAAGGCCACCAGTCTTTTTTCTGCTCTGCTGAGTCACGGAGGGGACTCCTTCGTAGCGAGCATCATTTTCACAGTGGTATTTAGGAACCTCGTTGTTTCTAATATTGTCTTAATGCTTTCATGGCTGTCTGGGGATGGTGACAGAGCTGCTCAAGTCACAATTTGAGGTGGTGACATGGAAGGGGGCGGGGTTGTTACTCGAATCTAATTGACAGAGGTCAGGAATGCTGCCTGCCACAGTGAGCTCCGCATGCAGAGTCATTGAGTTCCAAATGTCACAAGTGCTGAGGCTGAGAAACTTGGAAGAAGCCCCAGAGAAGCATTAATGATTCCATTACTGTAATCTCCTCTCCTAGTTTGTCACAGATTCTTTTTGTGTGTGAAGTTCTTGCCTTTGAAGTTTGATAGTAAAAAAGAATCAGAGCGTGAGCCTGTTCTGGGTATGTGAGCCTGGACTGGATATACCCAGGCCAACCGTGTTCAAGGTACCCAGCATCACAAGCAACACTGCATGGCAAAAAACAAAACAAAACAAAACAAAAAACCAAAAACAACAAAACAAAAAAACGCTGCTAGCTCATTTTATGATCCAATCCCCAAATGCACGTTCGCCATTATGCACACATCGTCAACAATTCACTTAGTAGGTGTGACATTTTCCCAGCTTCTGTTGCTACCTTTCATTAGGAGCCTGTTTCTGTGCTTGTGCTGCTTCTTACCCCTTTAACCTCATCAGCATTAGCACACCATCCCTGCTCTGTGATCAAGAGGAATGAAGGGAGGCCCTCTTACACACCTCAAGACCTTACATAGCCACAATGAACTATATAGCCCAGCTACTTCTGCCATTAAAATATGTTCCTGTACTATGGTAGTAATTTTGTAAGTATATTAGGTTATGACTTTTTAAATGTGTATTTTATTTATTATAATTTACTCACATTATATCCCGACTGTTATCTCCTCACTTTTATCTTCCCTTTCCCACCACCCCTCCCTCTTCTACCTAATCCCCTCCCCTTTAAAGGCAAAGTACTAAGATGAAATGAGCAAACAAACTAGATTAAAAATGGGTACAGCATCTCACTCCAGAGAGGTGCTGGGAAGGAATGAAAACTAGAAAGAAAGAAACAGAGGCAGACAAGAAAGACATGGAGACTTCAATTTACTTCAGCTGCGTTTCTCACTCTGCCTCTGAAGCTCTGACATTGTCCACAGTTCAGGGCTTACTCCTATATTTCTCTTGGTCAAGCTGTCACTCTGCCAGATCGAATTTGCCATCAAACAAAAGTTTTTGTCCTTATGCCTATTAGACCCAAAGTAGCTACTCCTTACAGCATGTTATACGCTGAACTAAGTCATGTGTGAAAATGGCCTTTTATTGACTTCAGTGAGAACCTTATATAAACAACCGAAGGCTGATTTCAACTGCATGCTGTCAAGACAGCCGCCTGCCCCATCTGTTTAATGCATATGCCATTAAAACTTTTATTAGCCTTAGAAATCGAGAACCCAGTTTATACTGTGGACTAAAAACCTACAAAACTTCTTGAAAGCAGTCCAACACCCCTGGTAACTATTGAATCTAAGCAAATGTTGAGTAACAAGGTTGGCATCAAATCAAAATACAAATGATAGCACCAAAACATACTATTTTGAAAATTCATACTTTACAATAAGAATGTACTCATTGTCCCTCTCCAAAACGAACAGTACAAAAATACAGATCTTGAGATTTTCTTATGTTTATTCTTATTTGATTTTTTTTCTTTTTTCTTTTTTTTTTTTTTTTTTTTTTTTTGAGACAGGGTTTCTCTGTGTAGCCTTGGCTGTTGTAGACTCACTCTGTAGAGCTGGCTGGACTGGAACTTACAGAGATCCGCCTGCCTCTGCCTCCCAGTGTGCTGGGATCACAGGTGTGCACCACCGGGAAGGGAGGCAGTGACTCAGTTAGGCAGGAGGAATACGTTCAATAGCTTTACTGGATACCGTGGTGGCAATCAAGAAGTTGACAATATAGTGAGTACTTAAATATTTATAAAACAATGCATTTTAAGTGTTCTCACCACGAAAAAAAGTTATGTGAAGTAATACATAGACTAAACGGCTTGATTTAGCCATTTTACAACATACTTCTCCCAAAATATCATGCTGTCTGCCATAAAAGATATACACATATATAATTCTCTTTGTCAATTAAAAGTAAGCAAAAGAGGAAACTTGCTCATAATCATGTCAAAAATAGAATTGTTTCTTTTAATTTTTAAATTAAAAAAAATTTATGTGTGTCTGCCATGTGTGCAGATGCCCATGGAAGCCAGAAGGTGTCAGATTCCCTGGAGCAGGAGTTACAGGTGGCTATGGACCACCATGTGGGGTCTGGGAGTAGACCTGCCCACCCTGACTTCTGGAACAGCATCCATGCTCTTAACCACCGAGCAATCTCTCCCTCCATCCTCAGTTTGATCTTATTGTTCACTTTGTATATGTTGATGGTTGTGTGAGTTTGTGCATGTGTGTGCGTGGGCCCCTGCAGAAGCCAGAAAGTGTCAGATCACCTGGAGCTGGGGTTACAAGGACTGTGACTTGCCAGCCATAGATGCTGGGAACTGACTGAACTGAGGTCTTCTGTGATGCTCTTACCATTTAGTCATCTTCTCAGCCCCTGAAAACATAATTTCCTAAAAAAAAAAAAAAAAACAAAACAAAACAAAACAAACAAACAAAAAAAAACCACTACGGCCATTACAAGAGTGATCATTAGAAGAAATCAAGAGCATCCTTGAAAAAGTTGCAAGGAGCATAACCATTATTAGTCAGAAGACCTTTTATCAGATGGAAATTAAAAAAAATAATGGAAGCCAAACATAGCCTTTTATACTTCTGCTTACAATTACACATTAACCAATTTATCCCTTTGTGGATGAAATCTTAACACCTGAAGAGATGTTACACATGAAGAAATGAGGGCATGCTGGCTTTTCTTTTGTTGTGGATTATTTTTATTAAAGCAAAAAGAACCTTCAATATATATATATATATTGAATTCTGTTTTCCTCCAAAAGAACAACAGCATGAATGACCACTCAGGTGACATTTGCCATAAGCCTAGCAATAAAAGGTGATGGCTGGTACATTCATGCCCACTCAGTGTCCTGTGGGCTGTCATTAAAGGCAGCAGATGGCATACCTAAATTTAATTTGCTATTTGATTTATCTTTGTCTTAGCACTCTCAGTGTTTGTCTAATGCTGTTAGGAAACACAAACCCATCCTTTGAGGAGGCTTTATCATGTAACCTGATGCACACCCATCAATCTAGAGAATGGAAGCCATGCCCAGTCTACAACGACACTAGCCTTCGAGTAAGTAGGGCTTGTCAGCAGCTAACGCTCTGTATTGGATGACATGCGTGTGATTTCCCTACTCCTGGCTGGAAAGCAACACCAGATACTATCAAAAGGAGGAATTTGGCTTCTATTTTGTTGCTTTCATTTACAACTAGAGTTTTTTCCCCTTGTGTTTCAGTTTTTAGTCTACGCCTTCCCTGATAATACTTGCATTTTGCTTAAGTGTTATCATTTTCTTGTGGGTTTTTCTGTTGAGTGGTGTGTGTCTTAGACTATCCACTAATTTGTGTCTGATTAGCATTACTGAAATTCTGGACCACTGCGTTCTAAAGTGATCATGTCTTAAGTTTGTGTTTCTGCAGCTGTTAAGTAACTCCCAATGATACCATTGGGGTTTAATGATTTGTTTCTGAGTTAGCCAGTGCTGCTGATCAACATACAGTGCTGCAAAATTTGGTCCCTAATTGTAAAGCAAGATTCCTATCCTTGTGTTTGGGGGACCAAAATACTGATGTAAAAGGACTCATTTAGCTTTTCAATCCCAAAGTGTCAATTTAGCAATTCAATCCTCAGAGTATTTTGGAAGGGTTTGCTATTTTGAAGCAAGACGTCCTAGTTGGCTTTTTGTTGCTGTGGTAAAGTCTGTCCAAAATCAACTTGGGGAAAAAATATTTAGTTCGTCTTACAAATTACAGCCCATCGTTGAGGGAGGCCAAGACAGGAAGTCAAGGGAGGGGTTTGAAGCAGAAACCAAGAGGAAACAATGTGAACTGGTTTCCTGACTTTTCCAGCTACCTTTCTTATACAGCCCCATTCCTACCTACCCACTCATGGCACAGCCCAGATTAGGCACCTCCCACATTGGGCTCTGTCCACAGCAGGCACCGCCCACATTGGGCTCCGCCCACATTGGGCAACGCCCACATTGGGCAACGCCCACATTGGGCTAGGCATTTCCACATCAATCAAAACTCAAGAAAATTCCCCGCAGTTATGCACATAGGTCAATCTGATGGAGGCAATTCCTCTCCTGAAATTCGCTCTTCCCAAGTGACTCTAGGTTTGTGTCAATTTGACAAAAGTAACCAGCACAACCTACCACTTATCATCCCGACACAGGAATGCATTACTACTAAGCCACATCCTTTCTTATTTGCCTCCCCAAGATCCCATGTACATATTACATTATAAAGCACAATTCAACTTTCAAAAGTTCTACAGTCTTTTAAAACTTCCAAAGATCTAAAAGACCAAGTTTTCTTTAAAAAAAAAAAAAAAAAAAAATCTGAAGTCTCTTAACTAGGCTTCTGCACAATCCAAAATAAGTTTTAAACTTTCTTATGTCAAAAAGTATCAGGGCACAGTTACGATCAGATCAGAATGCAGAGTACAAAAGTGTAAAATAGTTTAGTGTTTGACATCTGAAACTCACTCATGGACTACTGGGCTCCAAAAGACTTGAATTACCCTACTTCTCTGGCTCAGCATATCCACATGGATGTCTAATGGGTGCATGCCACCTCCAGGGTGTATTGGCTGCTGTCCTTGGAGTCGTCCCTTGGTCCTGGTATCTCTGTTAAGTATGTGGTGGTGACAGTGGGTTCTACTTCAACTGAAGCAATACTTCCACCAATGGGCTCTTGGTCTCTCAGCGGGGACCTCAACACTGCCACATGACAATAAGCCCTTGTTTCTTTCCATGATCAATTCATGCCTTCAAAGCTAGTGCCGTGTTGGAGTGTCATTACCAAATTCTCTGTCAGCTTGAGATGTACTCTTGAGCCTCCCTGGACCACAGCTTTTATGTACTGACCCTGAGGTAATACTTACCAAAACTTCTCACCTCCATAATGCTGGTATTTTATTAATCACAGCTATTTTTAAGCTCCAGCTGGTCAAAATCCATTGTCCCAGTTAGGCAAAAGTTTTACATTCACAGATTATTAGTTAAAACGTACAACACAAACAGTCAGTAGAATCTTTGAGGGACTTCCCAGCTGCCCCATGTAACTTCACAAGCTATTCTTTCTTCCTCTCATTTTTTACCTTATAAGCTCCCACCGAAAAGCCTACTGAGCTCTGTGCACTTACAGTTTTCTATCCCAAACTCCCAAGTACTTACCCAATCCTTCCTAAACAACACACTCAAATCTGCCAGAGCAATATCCCATTTTTTCTGGTACCAATTTCTATCCTACTTTGCTGTTGCTGCTATAGTAAACCACTGCCCCCCAAACAACCTTAGGAAGTGGGTATTTCATCTTACACTTTATAATCTCTCATCCAGAGAAGTCAAGGCAGCAACTCAAGGTAGGAGCTTAAAGCAGAAGCTGTTGAGGACTGTTGAGGACAGCTGCTAACTTACTCCCCCCCCCCACCTCGCTCAGAGCTGCCTTTCTTACGGAATCCAGGCCCACCTGCCAAGGACAGCAGCACCCACGATGGACTGAGCCCTCCTGTATTAGTTATCAATCAAGAGAATTCTCCGTAGGACATGGCCATAGGTCAGCTGGATGTAGTCAGCTTCTCAGTTGAGATTCTTTCTTCCTGCATATGTCTGTGTTAGTGTCAAGTTGGCAGAAACTGGTGAGCACATGTGAAAATGCAAGATAAATCTTAGGCCACTTAAATGCCTGGCGAAGCTTTCCTCACAAGGGCTGAAACCTCAAGTCCTAGTGTCACCTATGCTGACCATACTGTTGAACATTCACATGGCAGCTCATCATCACTCCAGGAGAATCTACTTTCCTTGTGTCACACAGTATAGTCTAAAATTAATTCATGGTGATATTGCTTATTGGATAGACACTCGAGAGGCTCTATGATTTAGGCTCTGGGAACATTTAAAAAAAATCAATCTGGTGGTTAGATCCAGATTACCAATGATGAGATCAGCTGCTTTGCCTGGGGTCAGTCTTCCAAGGTAACTTCAGAAATGAAGTGAAATTGAACTGGAGCCTGGCCATGAAGAAGACAGACATCTTTAGAGAGTCATGTCATGTAAAGAATAAATAAGTTGTCAGACATACCATCAAGGAAATTGTTTTCGTGCTTAAGCTCCTACTCAGATAGCATTTTATATTGTTAACATTTATTTATTAAAATATGGACCTTTCCTCACAAGGCTGGGGTAGGGAGCAGGTGGCTAGAGAGATGGCTCTGCAGTAAAGAGCACTTGCTGTTCCTGTAGTGGATCCAAGTTCAGTTCCCAGCATCCACCTGGTGGCTGATGACCACCTATGATTCCAGTTCCAGGAGATCTGATGCCATCTTCTGGCCTCTACAGGAATTAGGCACACATATGGTGCACATACATACATGCAGGCAAAACACTTATGCACATAAAATAAGAATAATAAGCATTTAAAAAAGAAGTTTAAGGTGATTCAATATTTCTTAGCATTTTAAGACTAAAAATGGGTGTCTATTACCTCGTAAGCTGTAATAACTCACATACTTTTTATATTTGACTATTTTATAACTTGTTTCCAAGAAAGTAAAGATGCTAAAATGAAAATATATTATTTATTTATTTAATAACTCAAAATACTTGGTAATGATTTCCTGACACCCATTGCCTTGTATATAGGCCACTTTGCTGTTGCTGTGATTAAACACTATGATCAAGGCAATTTATCAGAGGAAGGATTGTTTAGACTTACAGTTCCAGAGGAATAAAAGAGTCCCTCTTGGTGAGGAGGCCTGGTAGCAGGCAGCAGGTGAGAAAGTATAGTCAGGAAGCTGAGAGCTCACCTCTCCTCCACAAGTGTGAAAAAGAGTGAAAACTAAAAGTGGTAAGAAATTTTTAATGTCAAAACCCACTGCCAGTGTCCAAGTTCCTCCAGTGAGGTCGCACCACCTAAACCTCCCCAAGCCATGCCACCAACTGGGGACGAAGTGTTCAGATGCCTGAGCCTGTGGAGGACACCCAGATCTAATACAAATCAAAGCACAAAATAATAAGAATGACCTATGAGAATTACCAATGATGAATGCAGGGAAAGATAAGGTTGATTTATCTGGTAGCTGTCCATCTTACCTCACATTCTTTTATGCTGGCTAATTGTCTTCGACGGGGAGCTGGAGCCTAGGTATGCTATTTCTCAATTCCTGATGATGGAGTGTTGACTTAAAGACAGAACAAGAGGCAACTGCCTTTTAACTAACCCATTTTCATGTATTAATCAACCCCAACTTGTGCATTTTAATTATCTCCCAAATACCAAATAAAGACAAACTTGCAGTTTCCAAATATTTGCATGGTTCTGTCTCAGTGAGGAAACAAACGGATGACTGGGTAGTAAGACGGAGTAGTTTTGTTCATCTTCCAGCTTTCCAAAATAGTCACACACACGCGCACATGCACACGTGTAGATGCACATGCACAGCATGCATCAGCATTGGCAGATGACAGAGAAAAATACTAGTCAAGAAAATGTTCAGTCGCAAGTCAGAGGACAGCTTGTGGGGGTCAGTTCTCTTCTTCCATTGTATGGACTCCAGGAATCAAACTCTGGTCATCAGGCTTAATAGCACACACCCTTACCTACCGAGCCATCTCACCGACCCTTGAAGAATAATTTTATACGAAGGTTTTCTATTCAATATCTGATAGACACAAATGCATGGATGAAGTATTTGAATTTCTCCAGGTGGTCAGAGTTACTTTCTCTGAATTAATAGAAGTTAAACAGTCCCTGAGTGTTTGCTCACCTCCCTTGTCACCATCTGATCCTGTCACACAAACCCACCAGCTTGCACACACAAGCTGAAAGAATGCTCTACCCAGAACATCCTTTGCTCCTGCTGCTAAGTCTGCTGCCAGGGAATTTGCAGTTCCCCTTTGGGTTCTTAGTCTCATTATTAAAATAACTTAAAAGCAGACTCGAAAAGACTCTTGGGACAATGTCATTAAAGTTTGAGAGGAAAATAGAACAAGGAAGCTATAAGTCTTGGCAGCTGCCAGGAGGAGGGAAAGAGAGAAAAGAGAAAGTCATGGCTTTTGAGTTAGGGTCTGAGATAGCCAGCATGCTCAACAGTAGTGGTCACCCAGCAGCTACGGGCATGGAAGGTAGGGAGGGAAGATTCAGGAAAAGTGTGAGAGAGCCCAGAGTGTAAGAGAAAGCTGGCATAGGCTTCTACAAGTATCTGAGAGAGAAGGGGTGGGGGGTGGGGGAGGACAGGAGCAGGAACAGGGAGGGAAGGGAGGAGGGAGGAAGAGGGAGGGGAGGGAGATGGAGAGATGAAGGGAACAGGGAAAGAGAGGGAAGGAAGGAGGGAGGGGGAGGGAGGGGGAGGGAAGGGAAGGGAGGGGGAGGGAGGGGGAGAGGGGGCACATACTCAGTGCCTTACTGTGGATCTGTGTTCAGAGGACACTGATTTTAGGATTTTGCATTCCAAGGTAAAGACTGACTAAAAGAAGATTAAAAAATAGAAATGGAAAAAAAACTTTATTATTAAGATGGGAAAAGATGTCTATGAGTGGGAGTGGGTAGTGAGTAGAGGTTTTTGAGAAAGCCCAGAAAACTTTGGACCACAGGGTGCAGAGCCTTTTACCAAACATTTATGTGTTATCCATCTTCCCATTGACATATCTGCCATTTTTCTTGTGCTTTCTCTAGAGGAAACCGGAGGGAAGAAGAGCTTTTTGTCTTTCTATGGAAACTAGATTTTTATGTTAATCTAGACAGTGCTCAGTCTCTATTCTGGTGCCACAAACCCATATACAAAATGTGTTAAGTCTCAAATCCTGGGACAAATGGCTGAGGTGCCTATTTAACATAAAGCAGAACTGGCCACTAGGTTCTCCCAGCATCCTTCAGTCCCTACCTGTTACAGGGTATGCTGGCATACCCTGCCCTCTACCCTGAATTGCTTAGCCCAGGGCCTGGGCTGCCCCCACCAGATGCTTTTCCCTATGTAACCTAGCCCTTTTGGGTACCCTCCCTTCTTACCTTTTGCCCTGTTGGATGCTGCATCTGGTTCCCCTCTCTCCTCACCTTCATCTCCCCCTTCTCCTCACATAGCTCAGGGTCATGTTCACTCTGGACTCTCCCAGATGCCCCTGCCTCTGACTGTGCTCTCGCTTTTATCTATAATAAACTCTCTCTTCCATCATACCTAGGAGCAGTCATGTCCTTCCTTTTCTTTCCTTTTTTTACATTAAAAAACAAACAAACAAAAAGAAAAAATTAAAAGGAGAACTATTCCACAAAATTATCTACTTAACACTGGTGCTTGGTTTTCTGCACTTTTGATTTTGGTGCTTTCTTTCTTTTTTTTTTTTTTTTTTTTTTTTTTGCTTTGAACCCTTCAAAGTTCTTAGCTCAGGTACCACAGGTTCCATCTTCCTAAGTGAAAGAAGATTCATGAACTTTTGTTACTACAAAGAAAATTAACTCTCAAGGTAAATTTAAAATATATTGGTGGGTATGTCAGAGAGGTGATTACAAATACAAGACAAAGATCTCTCCTAGAGAGCCTATCTGAGGACATTAGTAGCTTTTGCATTGGTGGAAGTGAGTCCAGATATTTTTCTTTAGTTACAGGATATTAGTGTGACATGGAGGTGGGCAAGGAATGCCTATTGTGGTCGCTAAAGCTAGTCCAAGACAAGATAAATTTGGCTGTCGCATGCCAGCCGTGCCACACCACTGCAGTTGTGACCAGTCAACCAGTCCCCGTGGACACAGCTGCTTTCCAGGAATTCTCACAAATTCACACGTATATTATCTTTCAAGATGAATAATTAATATCCCAGTATGCATAACTCCCTGTTAGTGGCCATCTTGTTATTCCATGATTGGGGTCCCAAAAAGACAAGCCCAGTCTTAACAAATATTGCTAAATTAGCCTCCGGAGCCAGAGCCAATGCTAAAGTGTCCAGCTTCATGAACGACAACTTCTCTAGGCTAGATTTTAAAACGCAAATAAGACAGGATTGAGGGATCTGAAGACAAACCCCCAAGTCAGCACTGACAGACTGCAAGGGGTGAGGCTTGGAAGACTTTAGAAAGGGCTGAATCCAAAGGCAAGGTCACTATGGAGGTGAAAATAAACAAACAAAAACAGAACTAGGAGCAGTGAGGTCAGAATCTGGAAGACAGCAGCAGGGTAAAGCGCCTGGAGAGAGCACACATTTGGGTTAGGATAATTTAGGAAAAGGGCCATGAATAATGAACAAATGAGATGATTTACTGTTCTTTTGGGGCCCGGATGAAGCAGAATAGAGAACAGGGTGAGGGAAGACATTAGCATACAAGGGGCTGCAATGGAAATATTGGAAACCCTTAGCCTCCTGGACTGCATTCAGCCTAGAAAGCAGACTCAGAAACCCTCTGTTACACAAGCTAGGGAGAGATGGGTACTATGTAAATAAGCCATAAAAGGCCATATAACCTCTCCCTCATGACCCCCCCACTTTGTTGTTTTAGAGCCAGGCTACAGGGGAGGTCTAGCACTGTCCCAGCTTGCTCTGTATTTCCCCTTTAATAAGCTATTTTTGTTCTTGCAGCTACCCCTGCATCTCTGTAGAATTCACTGTTAAGAGGCACAAGAAGCCAGAAACTCCTGTCACTGCCTTCCAGTGCACAGTAGTATGCGGGTGGGCATGTCATCTCATGCCTATAAGCTCAGAACTCTTGAAGCTGAAGCAGAAAGACTACTACAAGCCCAAGGCCAGCCTAGATTTCGATGTGAACCTTTGATTCAATCAAACAAGGCACACTATGGATTATATCATTGATTCTGTTAGGATTAAAAAACTGGTCAAGAGAATAGACGATCTCTCTGGTCTAGGTGGAATCTAACATTCTAGTTGGACTGGTTCAATCATTTTGGCTAAGTGACCACCCCCAGGAAGGTGGGGTCACCCTAAGCCAGCAGTTCTCAACCTGAGGGTTATGACCTCTTTTAGAGTCCAACGACCCTTTCACGGGGGTTGTATATCAGATATCCTGCGTGCCATATATTTACATAACGATTCATAACAGTATCAAAGGCAGAGTTATAAATTAGCAACAGAAATAATTTTATCTTTGGGGGGGTCACCACAGCATGAGAAACTGTATTAAAGGGTTGCAGCATCAGGAAAGTTGAGAACCACTGCCCAAAGCCATCTTAAAGAGATGGATGGAGTAATTAGTTCTTTTAAAAAACTGTTTCTTTAATGCAGCTACTAGGTGTTTTGTTCTCATTTATTTTATGCATTGGTGTTTTACTATAATTTATGTCTGTGCACCTGGTGTGTGCCTGCTGCCCTTGTAGAATAGAAGCGAGTATTGGATCCCACAGAGCAGGAGCTACAGATGCTATGAACCACCGTGCACGGATGCTGGGAATCAAACTTTGGTCCTCTGGAAGAGCTGCCAGGGCTCTTAGCTGCTGACGCAACTCTCCAGCCTTGAGCAATTAGTTCTTTATTGAGATGCTGTGCCTCTCTTCCCCAGAATCCACGGCCCTGGTATAGTAGCTTCTAAACATCTGGTATTATTGTGAAAATATCGACAAGCAACTCTACACCTGCTATAAACAAATGAAGATGAGTAAGAAGCAGTTTGATAAGGATCTTGCTATCAATCAAAGGAAAAGATGCACAAATATTCAACCAGAATACAAAAATAAATAAGCAACATACACAGCTAAAAACAAAACATTATAAAGGTGTACAGAGAAGAAGATAGTTAACGACTCCTGCACAAAAGACAAACTTGCTGATGAGTTGCCTAAACACTCAACTTTTGAAGTCATCTGTGTTGTATGGAGAGGGCCATTTATATCGTCGCGTGTTCAGGAATGCACGTAACAGAGAGTTCCCTCCTTGAAATCTGTGATTAAATCTCAAGAAACAAGGAGACACACCAGACTTAGACACATTCTGTACAACTGACTTGTGCTCTAAAAATGCCAATACCATTAAAGATTGAATGCTGAAGGCCACCAAAGAGACAATGATTAGATGCCATTCTGGACTGGATCCTATATCACAGCATGCCGCAAAGTGCACTGAACACTTCAGTCCTGGACGGCAATAAGATGAGTCTGACTCTTTGAAGAGGGTTGATATAGAGAACACAATTTCCCTGAACTTGCTTTTTGCAGGTTCTGATGGAGTTTGTGCAACAAAATACTGTGCTGCTCCCAGATTATTGCCACAAGTGAAGTAGAACAGCCAATCCAGAAATTTAAGAAGAAAGCTGCCCAGCAGTCTAGGGCATACACTAATGGTTTATGTAATTGGTTTTGCCTGTTGGGTCCAGGAGCATAGAAAAGTAAAACAGAGGTCACCACTGCAGACTAGCCCCTGCATTACATCACTTGAGGTCCTATTGATAATGATATTAACCTTAGCTCAATGCCACATTAGCTAAATTGAAAGATCTGCCTCTACTATGTGTGTTCTGCCTAGATTTATGTCAACTCAAAATAAACTGTAGTCATCTGAGAGGCAGAAACCTCTCAGATGGTTGGTAGAAAAAAAATGCCTCTAGAAAACTAGGCCATGGGCCAGCCTGTAGAGCATTTTCTTAATTAGTGATTAATTGGAGAGGGCCCATTCCATAGTGGGTGGTGCCATCCTGGTTTCTATAAGACAGCAATTTGAGCAAGCTATATGGAGCAAGCCAGTAAGCAACACCGCTCCCTGGCCTCTGCATCAGCTCCTGCCTCCAGGTTCCTGACCTGTTTGAGTTCCTGTCCTGGCTTCCTTCAGTGATGGACTACAATGTGGAAGTGTAAGCCAAAATAAACCCTTTTTAAATAAATGCAGATTTTTAGATCCTCATCGTTAAAAATTGTCTTGACAGCTTCCTTTCAAAAGGAAATTCTTTTAAACATGAATGTCACCATCCAAAGAAATAACTCCCCCCTGTTTGTATCCCCAGTGAGTGTGATAAACCTGCTTACTCAATTTTTTTCTTTTTATTGGTAACAAACAAGCAAGCAAAAAATCATGCTAAGTTAGGAGTCCACAAAAAAGAAAAAAAGAAACAAAAAGAGATCTACCTCCTTTAGGATTCACCCACTCAATACATCAGTGAGATGGATAGCTTGATGGTCGATTTGACACAGCCTAGACCAGACTCTCAAGGAGAGGTCACCTAGATGGAATAGGCCTGTGCACAGGTCTGCGGGCAGCATCTTGATTGCCTTCATTGACGTGGGACGACCTAGCCTGAGAGTGGGCAGCAGTAGAGAAAGCTGGATGAGTAGCAGGACTCACACCATTCATCTGGTTCTGGTCTGGACTGTGGGTGTGATGTGAGTAGCCAGTTAAAGTCTGCACCTTGACTTCCCTGAGACGATGATGGCGACCTGGAAATGTGACCTAAAATAAACACTTCCTCCCTCAGTTTCTTTTGGTGAGGTTGTTTGTTTTTTCATCAAAGCAACAGAAATAAAGCCAGCACTCAGCACCCCATAGGCTAGACGTGATGTAAAGTTCTGAAAGCAAATTCATTAACCTCCTTTCCTTAGGCTACATTGACTCATGTACAAAGTTAGTGGCCTATTACCTAGACCTATCACTGTGTCGCCATTTTGGCTTCTAAAAAAAATATATCAATTATAGAGCCTCCATCAAATACTTTGCTGAAATCAAATATCTACATTGTACGAAGTTAGTGGTCCTTTCTGATAATCAGATAAAGGTGAGTCTGATTTAGTCCTGCTCTCAACTAGAGCAGGCTAGACAGGGCAGATGGCTAGACTGCCAAAGTCCTTTCTGTGTAGAAGTGGAGATCTGAGTTTGGATCTTTAGCACCCCCGTAAAAGGCAGGCATAGCAAAGTGCGTCTGTAACCCCAGTGCTGGTAGGGGTGCGTGGAGGCAGGTAGAATCCTGACCCCACCCACAGCCACTAAGCAGCCAGTCTAGCTGAGTCAGCAAGTTTCAGGTTTAGTGAGAGACCCTGTCTCAAATAAGATGCAGAATGTTTAAGAAAGATTCCTGATAGTGAACACACACAAGACATTGCCTCCCTAGAGGACCCCCCCCATCTCCTGCCTAAAAAAAAAAAAAAAACACAAACCTTAAACAGGGAGATAGAACAAGTCCAAAATTCCGGGAAATACATGAAATTCCAAGAAAGCAGCTCACCCCCACCATGCAGCCTGCAGCCCCAGAGGTCGCAAAAGCAGGCAGTCTGACTTATGTCTTATCCTGCACTTTGAAAAAGCAAAGCACATTATCCAGAGAAACAGTTTCTGGGTCTGGAAAAAAATGTCTTTATCCTATACTTTCTGAGACCAATAAAAGCCTGCTCCCTTACCGTTTATTTCTTGCATCTTTTTACACTCCTAAAATGCACAGTTCCTTCTCTGAGCATGCTCAGTCCATTTGCTTTCAGTTGACGCTGCAGCTTTCCAAAGCTCCTGTTTCCAGCTTTACTTGCTATCTTCTTTATGAATACTAACTGACCTATGCACCCCGGGTGAGTCCTTCAGCCACAAGTTCTTCCAAAACTGCCGGGATTCTCACACAATCACATCTGCCGTGTTTGCTTATAAAGTCAAGCATTTTACTGTGGTCAAGAAAAAAGACTCTGGTCTCAACCTGCTGGGGTTCAGTTCCTGGCCACACGACTGACTAGCTGGCTTCGCACACCTCGCTGCCATTCAAATTCCTCATTTGCAAAACGGTGGTAAAATTTTCCCTAGATAATTATTTCAAGGCTTTGAGGAATTACTCCAAGTGCAGGACTTAGGAAGAAGCCGTATAGAAAGAGCTGTGTAGCAGTCTGATTATTGCTGAATTAAACCTGGGATTTCCGGTGCAATCTCCATGCCAGTACAATCGCTCGTCTTGTCTACCTTCAATGTCCACAAGTCTCTCCAGAGAAAGCGATTCTGCTTGAATACCATATGAAAAATTCTTTACTTTTCTTGATGATGATTTTTTATCTCTGCTGTAAGTGTAAAAATTAAGACATACTAGAGCTCTTTCTTTGCAGAGAGCGAAGCCAAGTGATGCTTAAATAGGCTGCATCCTTTCCTCAAGCTCCAGCTCCAGTCAGGGCCACTCACACTTCTTTATACGCCTTTATTCCCAGAATGATGATGGCTTTAAAAGCTAATTTTATTCTCCTTAGCAGTCTTGTGAGTGCAGTGAATTCTGGCTAAGATATCGCAGGGCACCTAGCATCTCTATTCGTCCTCAGCTGTGTGTTCTTCCGGCTTTCATAGCCATGCTTTCGGAAGCTGACTAGACTGTGACTCCACTGTCCTGTTGCAATCTGTAACACTACGCAAGGATTTCACATTATCCACATGATGTCCACGCTGCACTAATTCTTTTTAAAGGAAATGCTCATCATAAAACCCTCTCTCTGTCCTCTGAACTTTCTGGAATTCTATGTTCCCTATATATTTTTCTTCTTCTAAAGTTAGAGCGACAGGTTTGTGGTCTCCTTCCTTGCTGCTTCGTCAAGGAGCTCCAGCCTGCAGTGGGAAGCAAGCCGGGAATAGAAGTCTAAAGGAAATGCTCCAAAGATAACTGAGCATGCGCCAGAAACTTCACTCACAGTCAAATGCAACGTAAAGAAACAAATCTGTGGAACTTCATGAAAAACCAAACCCAAACAAAAATACTGTTTCCTCTTTTATCTGCCCTTCTATGTTCCAAAGAATTTAAAAGTTATCGACTTTTTAAAAATTCTCACCTTGGCAGAGTATGGCGGTGTCATCACAAGGCTATCTTGTAAAATATCACCCAAGCAAGACCGTTTTTTGGTTCTCTGCCACCCGGTTTCCTATGTTATAATGTTATGACTCCCGTTTTACAGCATCTTAGCATACGGCTCAATTTTATACATCATGTACCATGCATTCTTACCCCATTTACAGATTTCATGCATTAATCTCTTTTACAAGTCCTTGATAATTTCAAAATGTATTATTTCCTTTTGGTTTATCATTCGCATCTTGAATACAGTAGGTCTTCAGCAGGCTTGCACACTCCACAGGGCTAGATGCCTTTATATTGGCTAACCAAACCAGTTCTCTGTGTTAAACTAAATAATTTGCTTTGTTTTAGGCATCATACCCAAGGTATGACACATGCTAGACAAGTAGTCTACCACTACACCACATCCCCTTAGCCCCTCAAACTGAAACGTTTAAGAAATCTTAGGTTAGATCTCCAGGTTTTTGCCAAACATTTAGTAATAACCACTTTAAAATAATCCATCATTTTCTCAAAGGTAATGTTACATAGATGTGTATAGTGAGCCAGTATCAGAAGTACTGGAAGAATGGACAAGAAGTTAAAAGATAGAAAAGGTAGTGTTCAGTTTTAGAGCAGAAAGGAAATTACACTCAATGCTGTGTTACGGCATCGCCAAACACGCCATGCATTTGTGGCTCTTAGCGGAAAGCTAGCATCTCAACAGAGGCTCTTCCTGAGCAGGTCCTGAGAAAAGAGTCCAGGGATAGGTTCATTTGGGAAATGCAGGGAATGCTGGTCCCCAAACATAGGGCAATCAACGGCTTAAGGTGCATGCCACCAAGCCTCATGACCTGAGTTTAATTTCCAGGACTTACATAATAAAATTAGAGAAACAACTCTTTCAAATTGTCCCATGATCTCCACACTCATGTACATGCACACAAGTAAATAATGTATTAAATTTAAAAATAAAGTGTATGGAGGAGAGAAGGGAATGCAATTAACAAAAGAGAATCCATCATTGAACCAGTGTCCACAGAGGACACCTGGAGCTTAACCCACAGAGAAACTTCAGGAAAGAATATAAACTGCATATTTCAAAATTATTCCATCGGAGAGTTGGAAAATCCATAAACCTGAGTGGTTACTTTCTAGGACCTTCATTGAGTAAGAAAGTGTTGTTCTCCAGAAACTTATGACCTCACCCCTCCTCCTGCCAGAGTCTGATATTTGGCTTTTCCCAGTTCTGTGGGAAACGGGCCCAGGGTCAAAGACATAGATTTTGGAAGCGATGACTCTTTTGAGCACACTGAAAGGTTGCCGCAGCTGTGTGCCTGTGGAGGGGAGGGGCACATGGAAGTTTTTTTAATGTTTCTTTTTTAATATATACATTTATATTATTACACATGAGTAAAATAAACTACATATAGCAGGAAGAATCATGAGACAATCAGGAATTATGTAAATGTTACATTCATAGTGATTTGGTTATTTGTATTTGGCAAACTTGAAATAAACATTGTTGAGTCTAAATTTCTGAAAAAAAATCAATATCTATCATATCTCATCCTTATTAACTTAAAACCCAAGCTTCCTGGTCTGTGCTGTACAGTCAGTCTATAACGCAACCCAAACCCCCAAATTCTCTAAGCAATAGGCCCCAATTTCATCACTAGTCATATCTCTAGCCTTGACTGGCTCCTTAATATCTCAGTAGGGATGAGGGGTGCCAAGGTTGTCGTGTTTGGCTCAGGCCTCCACTCAAGCATAAAGAAGTGACAAGACAAGATGGACTTACAAGTGTTAATAATTTTCCACATAAAAGGATGTATTTAAAACCATATACTCACAAATGAAAACCCCATATAATCAAATATATCACACTTACTTTGTAATTAATTTTCTATCACATCTCCCCCATAAAGACAGAAACCATGTGTGATTTTTCTCACCATATCAGTAGTCTAGAACCTATTGCATAATAAGTTTCCAGTAATAGATGATTACAGACAACAAATGAAAATGCCAACATATTACTGGATCCCCAAGAGCATTTTATTCCCAGCCATGTGCAAGAGACCTACCATGGAAAGAGCGCACATTTCTTCCTAGCACATCTTCTTCTTGTCAGAGATGCTCCTGGCGCACACTACCTTTGCACATAATTAAGTTTCAAGATAAGCTTAATAAGTCCATTAAAAAGTTAGAAGAAGCTTGCTTTCCCCACAGTAACGTTTTGTCTGTCGCTAAGCATTGTCATTTCCCTATTACCACAAGCATGGCAAGGACAACAAGCAAATGCTCCAGGAAATCCTAACAGGAAGCAGCAGTTATAGAATGATTAGTATTATGGGAAGTAATTACACCTTCTCCATGCTTGTTGCTAATCAATTAAGATTGTGCATGAATCTGCAAATATTCCTGCTACTATCTAGTGGTTTGGTCTCAACCCTTATTCACTGAGATGAGCTATTTGAAGAGGTTTCATAGATCAGTCGATTTTTCATCTGTCTGTATTGAGTAAAGTGAGGGTGAGATAGCAGAGGATAATTCATCTGGCAAACCTGATTCTGCCTCACAAATTAAGCTGTGGTGCAGTTGGCTTCCACAGTACTGCAGAGGAGTCTGCTGTTATTCAGGGCTTTCTGGAGTAGAACAAACTGTATATAGTAAGTGATTTATAGCTTTAAATTTTTTTCCCTGTAATCCAAGTCTTTGAATAAGCCTGGGAAAGCAAAAATGAAAACAAACTATGTTCTTCTTCTCCCCACAACACACACAGACAAACACAGACACAGATACAGACATACCCACAACATAGACACACCCACACATATACGTACACTCCCCACACACAGACAAAGACACACACACACACACACACACACACACACACCACCCACCACAGAGAGAGGAAATGAGAGGTGAGAGAGCGAGGAGGAGAGAGATGAGAGAGAGGGCGAGGATCGAGAGAGATCGAGAGAGGAGAGAGAGAGAGAGAGAGAGAGAGAGAGAGACTTGTTGACCCAACACACAGATGCCAAG